>NC_085989.1:23815006-24038465 GCF_030014385.1 Trichomycterus rosablanca | reverse complement strand
ACATTGTTAGACTTTGCTATACCTTGGTAGACTTTGCTATACCTTGGTAGACTTTGCTATACCTTGGAAGACTTTGCTGGACGTTGGTGGACTTTGCTAAACCTTGGTAGACTTTGCTATACCTTCAAAGACTTTGCTGGACCTTGGTAGACTTTGCTGGACCTAGGTAGACTTTGCTATACCTTGGAAGACTTTGCTATACCTTGGTAGACTTTGCTATACCTTGGTAGACTTTGCTGGACCTTGGTAGACTTTGCTAGACCTTGGTAGACTTTGCTGGACCTTGGTAGACTTTGTTATACCTTTGTAGACTTTGCTATACCTTGGTAGACTTTGCTATACCTTGGTAGACTTTGCTATACCTTGGTAGACTTTGCTGGACCTTGGTAGACTTTGCTGGACCTTGGTAGACTTTGCTATACCTTGGTAGACTTTGCTATACCTTGGTAGACTTTGCTATACCTTGGAAGACTTTGATGGACCTTGGAAAACTTTGCTATACCTTGGTAGACTTTGCTATACCTTGGTAGACTTTGCTGGACCTTGGTAGACTTTGCTATAGTTTGGTAGACTTCGCTATACCTTGGTAGACTTTTCTGGACCTTGGTAGACTTTGCTATACCTTGGTAGACTTTGCTGGACCTTGGTAGACTTTGCTATACCTTGGTAGACTTTGCTATACCTTGGTAGACTTTGCTGGACCTTGGTAGACTTTGCTATAGTTTGGTAGACTTCGCTATACCTTGGTAGACTTTGCTGGACCTTGGTAGTCTTTGCTATACCTTGGTAGACTTTGCTGGACCTTGGTAGACTTTGCTATACCTTGGTAGACTTTGCTATACCTTGGTAGACTTTGCTGGACCTTGGTAGACTTTGCTATACCTTGGTAGACTTTGCTTTACCTTGGTAGACTTTGCTGGACCTTGGTAGACTTTGCTATACCTTGTTAGACTTTGCTATACCTTTTTTAGACTTTGCTATACCTTGGTAGACTTTTTGCTATACCTTGGTAGACTTTGCTGGACCTTGGTAGACTTTGCTATACCTTGGTAGACTTTGCTGGACCTTGGTAGACTTTGCTATACCTTGGTAGACTTTGCTATACCTTGGTAGACTTTGTTGGACCTTGGTAGACTTTGCTATACCTTGGTAGACTTTGCTGGACCTTGGTAGACTTTGCTATACCTTGGTAGACTTTGCTATACCTTGGTAGACTTTGCTATACCATGGTAGACTTTGCTGGACCTTGGTAGACTTTGCTATACCTTGGTAGACTTTGCTATACCTTGGTAGACTTTGCTATACCTTGGTAGACTTTGCTGGACCTTGGTAGACTTTGCTATACCTTGGTAGACTTTGCTATACCTTGGTAGACTTTGTTGGACCTTGGTAGACTTTGCTATACCTTGGTAGACTTTGCTGGACCTTGGTAGACTTTGCTATACCTTGGTAGACTTTGCTATACCTTGGTAGACTTTGCTATACCATGGTAGACTTTGCTGGACCTTGGTAGACTTTGCTATACCTTGGTAGACTTTGCTATACCTTGGTAGACTTTGCTATACCTTGGTAGACTTTGCTGGACCTTGGTAGACTTTGCTATACCTTGGTAGACTTTGCTATACCTTGGTAGACTTTGCTATACCTTGGTAGACTTTGCTGGACCTTGGTAGACTTTGCTATACCTTGGTAGACTTGGCTGGACCTTGGTAGACTTTGCTATACCTTTTTAGACTTTGCTATTCCTTGGTAGACTTTGCTGGACCTTGGTAGAGTTTGCTGGACCTTTCTATACTTTGCTATACCTTGGTAGACTTTGCTATACCTTGGTAAACTTTTCTGGACCTTGTTAGACTTTGCTATACCTTGGTAGACTTTGCTATACCTTGGTAGACTTTGCTATACCTTGGAAGACTTTGCTGGACGTTGGTGGACTTTGCTAAACCTTGGTAGACTTTGCTATACCTTCAAAGACTTTGCTGGACCTTGGTAGACTTTGCTGGACCTAGGTAGACTTTGCTATACCTTGGAAGACTTTGCTATACCTTGGTAGACTTTGCTATACCTTGGTAGACTTTGCTGGACCTTGGTAGACTTTGCTAGACCTTGGTAGACTTTGCTGGACCTTGGTAGACTTTGTTATACCTTTGTAGACTTTGCTATACCTTGGTAGACTTTGCTATACCTTGGTAGACTTTGCTATACCTTGGTAGACTTTGCTATACCTTGGTAGACTTTGCTATACCTTTTTAAACTTTGCTTTACTTTTGTAGACTTTGCTGGACCTTGGCAGACTTTGCTATACCTTGGTAGACTTTGCTGGACCTTGGTAGACTTTGCTTTACCTTGGTAGACTTTGCTATACCTTGGTAGACTTTGCTGGACCTTGGTAGACTTTGCTGGACCTTGGAAGACTTTGCTATACCTTGGTAGACTTTGCTCTACCTTGGTAGACTTTGCTATACCTTGGTAGACTTTGCTATACCTTGGTAGACTTTGCTGGACCTTGGTAGACTTTGCTATACCTTGGTAGACTTTGCTATACCTTGGTAGACTTTGCTGGACCTTGGTAGACTTTGCTATACCTTGGTAGACTTTGCTATACCTTGGTAGACTTTGCTATACCTTGGTAGACTTTGCTGGACCTTGGTAGACTTTGCTATACCTTGGTAGACTTTGCTATACCTTGGTAGACTTTGCTGGACCTTGGTAGACTTTGCTATACCTTGGTAGACTTTGCTATACCTTGGTAGACTTTGCTATACCTTGGTAGACTTTGCTATACCTTAGTAGACTTTGCTATA
Organism: Trichomycterus rosablanca; assembly: GCF_030014385.1. Classification (NCBI taxonomy): domain Eukaryota; kingdom Metazoa; phylum Chordata; class Actinopteri; order Siluriformes; family Trichomycteridae; genus Trichomycterus; species Trichomycterus rosablanca. The sequence goes on along the minus strand of NC_085989.1, from coordinate 24,035,661 downwards.
CCTTGGTAGACTTTGCTATACCTTGGAAAGACTTTGCTATACCTTGGTAGACTTTGCTGGACCTTGGTAGACTTTGCTATACCTTGGTAGACTTTGCTATACCTTGGTAGACTTTGCTATACCTTGGTAGACTTTGCTGGACCTTGGTAGACTTTGCTATACCTTGGTAGACTTTGCTATACCTTGGTAGACTTTGCTGGAACTTGGTAGACTTTGCTATACCTTGGTAGACTTTGCTATACCTTGGTAGACTTTGCTGGACCTTGGTAGACTTTCCTATACCTTGGTAGACTTTGCTATACCTTGGTAGACTTTGCTGGACCTTGGTAGACTTTGCTATACCTTGGTAGACTTTGCTGGACCTTGGTAGACTTTGCTGGACCTTTGGATACTTTGCTATACCTTGGTAGACTTTGCTATAGCTTGGTAGACTTTTATGGACCTTGTTAGACTTTGCTATACCTTGGTAGACTTTGCTATACCTTAGTAGACTTTGCTGGACGTTGGTAGACTTTGCTGGACCTAGGTAGACTTTGCTATACCTTGGAAGACTTTGCTATACCTTGGTAGACTTTGCTATACCTTGGTAGACTTTGCTATACCTTGGTACACTTTGCTATACCTTGGTAGACTTTGCTATACCTTGGTAGACTTTGCTAAACCTTGGTAGACTTTGCTATACCTTGGTAGACTTTGCTATACCTTGGTAGACTTTGCTATACCTTGGTAGACTTTGCTGGACCTTGGTAGTCTTTGCTATACCTTGGTAGACTTTGCTGGACCTTGGTAGACTTTGCTATACCTTGGTAGACTTTGCTATACCTTGGTAGACTTTGCTGGACCTTGGTAGACTTTGCTATACCTTGGTAGACTTTGCTTTACCTTGGTAGACTTTGCTGGACCTTGGTAGACTTTGCTATACCTTGTTAGACTTTGCTATACCTTTTTTAGACTTTGCTATACCTTGGTAGACTTTTTGCTATACCTTGGTAGACTTTGCTGGACCTTGGTAGACTTTGCTATACCTTGGTAGACTTTGCTGGACCTTGGTAGACTTTGCTATACCTTGGTAGACTTTGCTATACCTTGGTAGACTTTGTTGGACCTTGGTAGACTTTGCTATACCTTGGTAGACTTTGCTGGACCTTGGTAGACTTTGCTATACCTTGGTAGACTTTGCTATACCTTGGTAGACTTTGCTATACCATGGTAGACTTTGCTGGACCTTGGTAGACTTTGCTATACCTTGGTAGACTTTGCTATACCTTGGTAGACTTTGATATACCTTGGTAGACTTTGCTGGACCTTGGTAGACTTTGCTATACCTTGGTAGACTTTGCTATACCTTGGTAGACTTTGCTATACCTTGGTAGACTTTGCTGGACCTTGGTAGACTTTGCTATACCTTGGTAGACTTGGCTGGACCTTGGTAGACTTTGCTATACCTTTTTAGACTTTGCTATTCCTTGGTAGACTTTGCTGGACCTTGGTAGAGTTTGCTGGACCTTTCTATACTTTGCTATACCTTGGTAGACTTTGCTATACCTTGGTAAACTTTTCTGGACATTGTTAGACTTTGCTATACCTTGGTAGACTTTGCTATACCTTGGTAGACTTTGCTATACCTTGGAAGACTTTGCTGGACGTTGGTGGACTTTGCTAAACCTTGGTAGACTTTGCTATACCTTCAAAGACTTTGCTGGACCTTGGTAGACTTTGCTGGACCTAGGTAGACTTTGCTATACCTTGGAAGACTTTGCTATACCTTGGTAGACTTTGCTATACCTTGGTAGACTTTGCTGGACCTTGGTAGACTTTGCTAGACCTTGGTAGACTTTGCTGGACCTTGGTAGACTTTGTTATACCTTTGTAGACTTTGCTATACCTTGGTAGACTTTGCTATACCTTGGTAGACTTTGCTATACCTTGGTAGACTTTGCTGGACCTTGGTAGACTTTGCTGGACCTTGGTAGACTTTGCTATACCTTGGTAGACTTTGCTATACCTTGGTAGACTTTGCTATACCTTGGAAGACTTTGATGGACCTTGGAAAACTTTGCTATACCTTGGTAGACTTTGCTATACCTTGGTAGACTTTGCTGGACCTTGGTAGACTTTGCTATAGTTTGGTAGACTTCGCTATACCTTGGTAGACTTTTCTGGACCTTGGTAGACTTTGCTATACCTTGGTAGACTTTACTATACCTTGGTAGACTTTGCTGGACCTTGGGAGACTTTGCTGGACCTTGGTAGACTTTGCTATAACTTGGTAGACTTTGCTGGACCTTGATAGACTTTGCTGGACCTTGGTAGACTTTGCTATACCTTGGCAGACTTTGCTATACCTTGGTAGACTTTGCTATACCTTGGAAGACTTTGATGGACCTTGGTAGACTTTGCTATACCTTGGTAGACTTTGCTATACCTTGGTAGACTTTGCTGGACCTTGGTAGACTTTGCTATACCTTGGTAGACTTTGCTATACCTTGGTAGACTTTGCTGAACCTTGGTAGACTTTGCTGGACCTTGGTAGACTTTGCTATACCTTGGTAGACTTTGCTATACCTTGGTAGACTTTGCTGGACCTTGGTAGACTTTGCTATACCTTGGTAGACTTTGCTGAACCTTGGTAGACTTTGCTATACCTTGGTAGACTTTGCTGGACCTTGGTAGACTTTGCTATACCTTGGTAGACTTTGCTGGACCTTGGTAGACTTTGCTATACCTTGGTAGACTTTGCTATACCTTGGTAGACTTTGTTGGACCTTGGTAGACTTTGCTATACCTTGGTAGACTTTGCTGGATATTGGTAGACTTTGCTATACCTTGGTAGACTTTGCTGGACATTGTTATACTTTGCTGGACCTTGGTAGACTTTGCTATACCTTGGTGGACTTTGCTATACCTTGGTAGACTTTGCTATACCTTGGTAGACTTTGCTGGACCTTGGTAGACTTTGCTATACCTTGGTAGACTTTGCTATACATTGGTAGACTTTGCTATACCTTGGTAGACTTTGCTGGACCTTGGTAGACTTTGCTATACCTTGGTAGACTTTGCTATACCTTGGTAGACTTTGCTAAACCTTGGTAGACTTTGCTAGACCTTGGTAGACTTTGCTATACCTTGGTAGACTTTGCTATACCTTGGTAGACTTTGCTATATCTTTTTAAACTTTGCTTTACTTTTGTAGACTTTGCTGGACCTTGGCAGACTTTGCTACACCTTGGTAGACTTTGCTGGACCTTGGTAGACTTTGCTTTACCTTGGTAGACTTTGCTATACCTTGGTAGACTTTGCTGGACCTTGGTAGACTTTGATGGACCTTGGAAGACTTTGCTATACCTTGGTAGACTTTGCTATACCTTGGTAGACTTTGCTATACCTTGGTAGACTTTGCTGGACCTTGGTAGACTTTGCTATACCTTGGTAGACTTTGTTATACCTTGGTGGACTTTGCTATACCTTGGTAGACTTTGCTATACCTTGGTAGACTTTGCTGGACGTTGGTAGACTTTGCTATACCTTGGTAGACTTTGCTATACCTTAGTAGACTTTGCTATACCTTGGTAGACTTTGCTATACCTTGGTAGACTTTGCTATACCTTGGTAGACTTTGCTGGACCTTGGTAGACTTTGCTGGACCTTGGTATACTTTGCTATACCTTGGTAGACTTTGCTATACCTTGGTAGACTTTGCTATACCTTGGTAGACTTTGCTGGACCTTGGTAGACTTTGCTATACCTTGGTAGACTTTGCTATACCTTGGTAGACTTTGCTATACCTTGGTAGACTTTGCTGGACCTTGGTAGACTTTGCTATACCTCGGTAGACTTTGCTATACCTTGGTAGACTTTGCTGGACCTTGGTAGACTTTGCTATACCTTGGTAGACTTTGCTGGACCTTGGTAGACTTTGCTGGACCTTTGTATACTTTGCTATACCTTGGTAGACTTTGCTATAGCTTGGTAGACTTTTATGGACCTTGTTAGACTTTGCTATACCTTGGTAGACTTTGCTATACCTTGGTAGACTTTGCTGGACGTTGGTAGACTTTGCTGGACCTAGGTAGACTTTGCTATACCTTGGAAGACTTTGCTATACCTTGGTAGACTTTGCTGGACTTTGGTAGACTTTGCTATACCTTGGTAGACTTTGCTGGACCTTGGTAGACTTTGCTATACCTTGTTAGACTTTGCTTGACCTTGGTAGACTTTGCTATACCTTGGTAGACTTTGCTATACCTTGGTAGACTTTGCTATGCCTTGGTAGACTTTGCTATACCTTGGTAGACTTTGCTGGACCTTGGTAGACTTTGCTATACCTTGGTAGACTTTGCTGGACCTTGGTAGACTTTGTTATACCTTTGTAGACTTTGCTATACCTTGGTAGACTTTGCTATACCTTGGTAGACTTTGCTATACCTTGGTAGACTTTGCTATACCTTGGTAGACTTTGCTGGACCTTGGTAGACTTTGCTATACCTTGGTAGACTTTGCTATACCTTGGTAGACTTTGCTATACCTTGGTAGACTTTGCTATTCCTTGGTAGACTTTGCTATACCTTGGTAGACTTTGCTATACCTTGGTAGACTTTGCTATACCTTGGCAGACTTTGCTATACCTTGGTAGACTTTGCTATACCTTGGTAGACTTTGCTATACCTTGGTAGACTTTGCTGGACCTTGGTAGACTTTGCTGGACCTTGGTAGACTTTGCTATACCTTGGTAGACTTTGCTATACCTTGGTAGACTTTGCTATACCTTGGAAGACTTTGATGGACCTTGGAAAACTTTGCTATACCTTGGTAGACTTCGCTATACCTTGGTAGACTTTGCTGGACCTTGGTAGACTTTGCTGGACCTTGGTAGACTTTGCTATAGCTTGGTAGACTTCGCTATACCTTGGTAGACTTTTCTGAACCTTGGTAGACTTTGCTATACCTTGGTAGACTTTACTATACCTTGGTAGACTTTGCTGGACCTTGGGAGACTTTGCTGGACCTTGGTAGAATTTGCTGGACCTTGGTAGACTTTGCTGGACCTTGGTAGACTTTGCTGGACCTTGGTAGACTTTGCTATACCTTGGTAGACTTTGCTATAACTTGGTAGACTTTGCTGGACCTTGGTAGGTTTTGCTGGACCTTGGTAGACTTTGCTATACCTTGGTAGACTTTGCTATACCTTGGAAGACTTTGATGGACCTTGGTAGACTTTGCTATACCTTGGTAGACTTTGCTATACCTTGGTAGACTTTGCTGGACCTTGGTAGACTTTGCTATACCTTGGTAGACTTTGCTATACCTTGGTAGACTTTGCTGAACCTTGGTAGACTTTGCTGGACCTTGGTAGACTTTGCTATACCTTGGTAGACTTTGCTATACCTTGGTAGACTTTGCTGGACCTTGGTAGACTTTGCTATACCTTGGTAGACTTTGCTGAACCTTGGTAGACTTTGCTGGACCTTGGTAGACTTTGCTATACCTTGGTAGACTTTGCTATACCTTGGTAGACTTTGCTATACCTTGGTAGACTTTGCTGGACCTTGGTAAACTTTGCTATACCTTGGTAGACTTTGCTATACCTTGGTAGACTTTGCTGGACCTTGGTAGACTTTGCTATACCTTGGTAGACTTTGCTGGACCTTGGTAGACTTTGCTATACCTTGGTAGACTTTGCTATACCTTGGTAGACTTTGTTGGACCTTGGTAGACTTTGCTATACCTTGGTAGACTTTGCTGGACATTGGTAGACTTTGCTGGACATTGTTATACTTTGCTGGACCTTGGTAGACTTTGCTATACCTTGGTGGACTTTGCTATACCTTGGTAGACTTTGCTATACCTTGGTAGACTTTGCTGGACCTTGGTAGACTTTGCTATACCTTGGTAGACTTTGCTATACCTTGGTAGACTTTGCTGGACCTTGGTAGACTTTGCTATACCTTGGTAGACTTTGCTATACCTTGGTAGACTTTGCTATACCTTGGTAGACTTTGCTGGACCTTGGTAGACTTTGCTATACCTTGGTAGACTTTGCTATACCTTGGTAGACTTTGCTGGACCTTGGTAGACTTTGCTATACCTTGGTAGACTTTGCTATACCTTGGTAGACTTTGCTAAACCTTGGTAGACTTTGCTAGACCTTGGTAGACTTTGCTATACCTTGGTAGACTTTGCTATACCTTGGTAGACTTTGCTATACCTTGGTAGACTTTGCTATACCTTTTTAAACTTTGCTTTACTTTTGAAGACTTTGCTGGACCTTGGCAGACTTTGCTATACCTTGGTAGACTTTGCTGGACCTTGGTAGACTTTGCTTTACCTTGGTAGACTTTGCTATACCTTGGTAGACTTTGCTGGACCTTGGTAGACTTTGCTGGACCTTGGAAGACTTTGCTATACCTTGGTAGACTTTGCTATACCTTGGTAGACTTTGCTATACCTTGGTAGACTTTGCTGAAACTTGGTGGACTTTGCTATACCTTGGTAGACTTTGCTATACCTTGGTAGACTTTGCTATACCTTGGTAGACTTTGCTATACCTTGGTAGACTTTGCTGGACCTTGGTAGACTTTGCTATACCTTGGTAGACCTTGCTATACCTTGGTAGACTTTGCTATACCTTGGTAGACTTTGCTGGACCTTGGTAGACTTTGCTATACCTTGGTAGACTTTGCTATACCTTGGTAGACTTTGCTGGACCTTGGTAGACTTTGCTATACCTCGGTAGACTTTGCTATACCTTGGTAGACTTTGCTGGACCTTGGTAGACTTTCCTATACCTTGGTAGACTTTGCTATACCTTGGTAGATTTTGCTGGACCTTGGTAGACTTTGCTATACCTTGGTAGACTTTGCTGGACCTTTGTATACTTTGCTATACCTTGGTAGACTTTGCTATAGCTTGGTAGACTTTTATGGACCTTGTTAGACTTTGCTATACCTTGGTAGACTTTGCTATACCTTGGTAGACTTTGCTATACCTTGGTAGACTTTGCTGGACGTTGGTAGACTTTGCTGGACCTAGGTAGACTTTGCTATACCTTGGAATACTTTGCTATACCTTGGTAGACTTTGCTATACCTTGGTAGACTTTGCTATACCTTTTTAAACTTTGCTTTACTTTTGAAGACTTTGCTGGACCTTGGCAGACTTTGCTATACCTTGGTAGACTTTGCTGGACCTTGGTAGACTTTGCTTTACCTTGGTAGACTTTGCTATACCTTGGTAGACTTTGCTGGACCTTGGTAGACTTTGCTGGACCTTGGAAGACTTTGCTATACCTTGGTAGACTTTGCTATACCTTGGTAGACTTTGCTATACCTTGGTAGACTTTGCTGAAACTTGGTGGACTTTGCTATACCTTGGTAGACTTTGCTATACCTTGGTAGACTTTGCTATACCTTGGTAGACTTTGCTATACCTTGGTAGACTTTGCTATACCTTGGTAGACTTTGCTGGACCTTGGTAGACTTTGCTATACCTTGGTAGACCTTGCTATACCTTGGTAGACTTTGCTATACCTTGGTAGACTTTGCTGGACCTTGGTAGACTTTGCTATACCTTGGTAGACTTTGCTATACCTTGGTAGACTTTGCTGGACCTTGGTAGACTTTGCTATACCTCGGTAGACTTTGCTATACCTTGGTAGACTTTGCTGGACCTTGGTAGACTTTCCTATACCTTGGTAGACTTTGCTATACCTTGGTAGATTTTGCTGGACCTTGGTAGACTTTGCTATACCTTGGTAGACTTTGCTGGACCTTTGTATACTTTGCTATACCTTGGTAGACTTTGCTATAGCTTGGTAGACTTTTATGGACCTTGTTAGACTTTGCTATACCTTGGTAGACTTTGCTATACCTTGGTAGACTTTGCTATACCTTGGTAGACTTTGCTGGACGTTGGTAGACTTTGCTGGACCTAGGTAGACTTTGCTATACCTTGGAATACTTTGCTATACCTTGGTAGACTTTGCTATACCTTGGTAGACTTTGCTATACCTTGGTAGACGTTGCTATACCTTGGTAGACTTTGCTATACCTTGGTAGACTTTGCTAAACCTTGGTAGACTTTGCTATACCTTGGTAGACTTTGCTATACCTTGGTAGACTTTGCTATACCTTGGTAGACTTTGCTATACCTTGGTAGACTTTGCTGGACCTTGGTAGACTTTGCTATACCTTGGTAGACTTTGCTGAACCTTGGTAGACTTTGCTGGACCTTGGTAGACTTTGCTATATCTTGGTAGACTTTGCTATACCTTGGTAGACTTTGCTATACCTTGGTAGACTTTGCTGGACCTTCGTAGACTTTGCTATACCTTGGTAGACTTTGCTATACCTTGGTAGACTTTGCTATACCTTGGTAGACTTTGCTGGACCTTGGTAGACTTTGCTATACCTTGGTAGACTTTGCTGGACCTTGGTAGACTTTGCTATACCTTGGTAGACTTTGCTATACCTTGGTAGACTTTGTTGGACCTTGGTAGACTTTGCTATACCTTGGTAGACTTTGCTGGACATTGGTAGACTTTGCTATACCTTGGTAGACTTTGCTGGACATTGTTATACTTTGCTGGACCTTGGTAGACTTTGCTATACCTTGGTGGACTTTGCTATACCTTGGTAGACTTTGCTATACCTTGGTAGACTTTGCTGGACCTTGGTAGACTTTGCTATACCTTGGTAGACTTTGCTATACATTGGTAGACTTTGCTATACCTTGGTAGACTTTGCTGGACCTTGGTAGACTTTGCTATACCTTGGTAGACTTTGCTATACCTTGGTAGACTTTGCTATACCTTGGTAGACTTTGCTGGACTTTGGTAGACTTTGCTATACCTTGGTAGACTTTGCTATACCTTGGTAGACTTTGCTGGACCTTGGTAGACTTTGCTATACCTTGGTAGACTTTGCTATACCTTGGTAGACTTTGCTAAACCTTGGTAGACTTTGCTAGACCTTGGTAGACTTTGCTATACCTTGGTAGACTTTGCTATACCTTGGTAGACTTTGCTATACCTTGGTAGACTTTGCTATACCTTTTTAAACTTTGCTTTACTTTTGTAGACTTTGCTGGACCTTGGCAGACTTTGCTATACCTTGGTAGACTTAGCTGGACCTTGGTAGACTTTGCTTTACCTTGGTAGACTTTGCTATACCTTGGTAGACTTTGCTGGACCTTGGTAGACTTTGCTGGACCTTGGAAGACTTTGCTATACCTTGGTAGACTTTGCTATACCTTGGTAGACTTTGCTATACCTTGGTAGTCTTTGCTGGACCTTGGTGGACTTTGCTATACCTTGGTAGACTTTGCTATACCTTGGTAGACTTTGCTATACCTTGGTAGACTTTGCTGGACGTTGGTAGACTTTGCTATACCTTGGTAGACTTTGCTATACCTTAGTAGACTTTGCTATACCTTGGTAGACTTTGCTATACCTTGGTAGACTTTGCTATACCTTGGTAGACTTTGCTGGACCTTGGTAGACTTTGCTATACCTTGGTAGACTTTGCTATACCTTGGTAGACTTTGCTGGACCTTGGTAGACTTTGCTATACCTTGGTAGACTTTGCTATACCTTGGTAGACTTTGATGGACCTTGGTAGACTTTGCTATACCTTGGTAGACTTTGCTGGACCTTGGTAGACTTTGCTAAACCTTGGTAGACTTTGCTAAACCTTGGTAGACTTTGCTGAACCTTGGTAGACTTTGCTGGACCTTGGTAGACTTTGCTATACCTTGGTAGACTTTGCTGGACCTTGGTAGACTTTGCTATTCCTTGGTAGACTTTGCTATACCTTGGTAGATTTTGCTGGACCTTGGTAGACTTTTCTGGACCTTGGTAGACATTGCTGGAGCTCGGTAGACTTTGCTGGACCTTGGTAGACTTTGCTATACCTTGGTAGTCTTTGCTATACCTTGGTAGACTTTGCTGGACCTTGGTAGACTTTGCTGGACATTGGTAGACTTTGCTATACCTTGGTAGACTTTGCTATACCTTGGTAGACTTTGCTATACCTTGGTAGACTTTGCTGGACCTTGGTAGACTTTGCTATACCTTGGTAGACTTTGCTGGACCTTGGTAGACTTTGCTGGACCTTGGTAGACTTTGCTATACCTTGGTAGACTTTGCTATACCTTGGTAGACTTTGCTGGACCTTGGTAGACTTTGCTATACCTTGGTAGACTTTGCTGGACCTTGGTAGACTTTGTTATACCTTGGTAGACTTTGCTTGATCTTGGTAGACTTTGCTGGACCATGGTAGACTTTGCTGGACCTTGGTAGACTTTGCTATAGCTTGGTAGACTTTGATATACCTTGGTAGACTTTGCTATACCTTGGTAGACTTTGCTATACCTTGGTAGACTTTGCGATACCTTGGTAGACTTTCCTGGACCTTGGTAGACTTTGCTGGACCTTGGTAGACTTTGCTATACCTTGGTAGACTTTGCGATACCTTGGTAGACTTTCCTGGACCTTGGTAGACTTTGCTGGACCTTGGTAGACTTTGCTGGACCTTGGTAGACTTTGCTATACCTTGGTAGACTTTGCTGGACCTTGGTAGACTTTGCTGGACCTTGGTAGACTTTGCTGGATCTTGGTAGACTTTGCTATACCTTGGTAGATGTTGATATACCTTGGTAGACTTTGCTGGACCTTGGTAGACTTTGCTGGACCTTGGTAGACTTTGCTGGACCTTGGTAGACTTTGCTATACCTTGGAAGACTTTGCTGGACCTTGGTAGACTTTGCTGGACCTTGGTAGACTTTGCTATACCTTGTTAGACTTTGCTATACCTTGGTAGACTTTGCTGGACATTGGTATACTTTGCTGGACCTTGGTAGACTTTGCTATACCTTGGTAGACTTTGCAATACCTTGGTAGACTTTGCTATACCTTGGTAGACTTTGCTGGACCTTGGTAGACTTTGCTATACCTTGGTAGACTTTGCTGGACCTTGGTAGACTTTGCTATACCTTGGTAGACAGTGCTATACTTTGGTAGACTTTGCTGGACCTTGGTATACTTTGCTGGACCTTGGTAGACTTTGCTATACCTTGGTAGACTTTGCTATACCTTGGTAGACTTTGCAAAACCTTGGTAGACTTTGCTGGACCTTGGTAGACTTTGCTATACCTTGGTGGACTTTGCTATACCTTGGTAGACTTTGCTATACCTTGGTAGACTTTGCTGGACCTTGGTAGACTTTGTTATACCTTGGTAGACTTTGCTATACCTTGGTAGACTTTGCTATACCTTGGTAGACTTTGCTGGACCTTGGTAGACTTTGCTATACCTTGGTAGACTTTGCTGGACCTTGGTAGACTTTGCTGGACCTTGGTAGACTTTGCTGGACCTTGGTAGACTTTGCTATACCTTGGTAGACTTTGCTATACCTTGGTAGACTTTGCTATACCTTGGTAGACTTTGCTGGACCTTGGTAGACTTTGCTATACCTTGGTAGACTTTGCTATACCTTGGTAGACTTTGCTATACCTTGGTAGACTTTGCTATACCTTGGTAGACTTTGCTGGACCTTGGTAGACTTTGCTATACCTTGGTAGACTTTGCTGGACCTTGGTAGACTTTGCTATACCTTGGTAGACTTTGCTGGATCTTGGTAGACTTTGCTATACCTTGGTAGACTTTGCAGGACCTTGGTAGACTTTGATGGACCTTGGTAGACTTTGCTATACCTTGGTAGACTTTGCTATACCTTGGTAGACTTTGCTGGACCTTGGTAGACTTTGCTATATTTTGGTAGACTTTGTTATACCTTGGTAGACTTTGCTATACCTTGGTAGACTTTGCTGTACCTTGGTAGACTTTGCTGGACCTTGGTAGACTTTGATTTACCTTGGTAAACTTTGCTATACCTTGGTAGACTTTGCTGTACCTTGGTAGACTTTGCTGGACCTTGGTAGACTTTGCTATACCTTGGTAGACTTTGGTATACCTTAGTAGACTTTGCTATACCTTGGTAGACTTTGCTGGACCTTGGTAGACTTTGCTATACCTTGGTAGACTTTGCTGGACCTTGGTAGACTTTGCTGGACCTTGGTAGACTTTGCTATACCTTGGTAGACTTCGCTATACCTTGGAAGACTTTTCTGGACCTTGGTAGACTTTGCTATACCTTGGTAGACTTTGCTATACCTTGGTAGACTTTGCTGGAGCTTGGGACACTTTGCTGGACCTTGGTAGACTTTGCTATACCTTGGTAGACTTTGCTATGCCTTGGTAGACTTTGCTGGACCTTGGTAGACTTTGCTGGACCTCGGTAGACTTTGCTATACCTTGGTAGACTTTGCTATACCTTGGTAGACTTTGCTGGACCTTGGTAGACTTTGCTGGACCTTGGTAGACTTTGCTATACCTTGGTAGACTTTGCTATACCTTGGTAGACTTTGCTATACCTTGGAAGACTTTGATGGACCTTGGAAGACTTTGCAATACATTGGTAGACTTTGCTATACCTTGGTAGACTTTGCTGGACCTTGGCATACTTTGCTATACCTTGGTAGACTTTGCAAGACCTTGGTAGACTTTGCTGGACCTTGGTAGACTTTGCTGGACCTTGGTAGACTTTGCTATACCTTGGTAGACTTTGCTATACCTTGGTAGACTTTGCTGGACCTTGGTAGACTTTGCTGGACCTTGGTAGACTTTGCTGGACCTTGGTAGACTTTGCTGGACCTTGGTAGACTTTGCTATACCTTGGTAGACTTTGCTGGACCTTGGTAGACTTTGCTATACCTTGGTAGACTTTGCTGGACCTTGGTAGACTTTGCTGGACCTTGGTAGACTTTGCTATACCTTGGTAGACTTTGCTATACCTTGGTAGACTTTGCTATACCTTGGAAGACTTTGATGGACCTTGGAAGACTTTGCAATACATTGGTAGACTTTGCTATACCTTGGTAGACTTTGCTGGACCTTGGCATACTTTGCTATACCTTGGTAGACTTTGCAAGACCTTGGTAGACTTTGCTGGACCTTGGTAGACTTTGCTGGACCTTGGTAGACTTTGCTATACCTTGGTAGACTTTGCTATACCTTGGTAGACTTTGCTGGACCTTGGTAGACTTTGCTGGACCTTGGTAGACTTTGCTATACCTTGGTAGACTTTGCTATACCTTGGTAGACTTTGCTATACCTTGGTAGACTTTGCTGGACCTTGGTAGACTTTGCTATACCTTGGTAGACTTTGCTGGACCTTGGTAGACTTTGCTAAACCTTGGTAGACTTTGCTAAACCTTGGTAGACTTTGCTGAACCTTGGTAGACTTTGCTGGACGTTGGTAGACTTTGCTATACCTTGGTAGACTTTGCTGGACCTTGGTAGACTTTGCTATTCCTTGGTAGACTTTGCTATACCTTGGTAGATTTTGCTGGACCTTGGTAGACTTTTCTGGACCTTGGTAGACATTGCTGGAGCTCGGTAGACTTTGCTGGACCTTGGTAGACTTTGCTATACCTTGGTAGACTTTGCTATACCTTGGTAGACTTTGCTGGACCTTGGTAGACTTTGCTGGACATTGGTAGACTTTGCTATACCTTGGTAGACTTTGCTATACCTTGGTAGACTTTGCTATACCTTGGTAGACTTTGCTGGACCTTGGTAGACTTTGCTATACCTTGGTAGACTTTGCTGGACCTTGGTAGACTTTGCTGGACCTTGGTAGACTTTGCTATACCTTGGTAGACTTTGCTATACCTTGGTAGACTTTGCTGGACCTTGGTAGAATTTGCTATACCTTGGTAGACTTTGCTGGACCTTGGTAGACTTTGCTATACCTTGGTAGACTTTGTTATACCTTGGTAGACTTTGCTTGATCTTGGTAGACTTTGCTGGACCATGGTAGACTTTGCTGGACCTTGGTAGACTTTGCTATAGCTTGGTAGACTTTGATATACCTTGGTAGACTTTGCTATACCTTGGTAGACTTTGCTATACCTTGGTAGACTTTGCGATACCTTGGTAGACTTTCCTGGACCTTGGTAGACTTTGCTGGACCTTGGTAGACTTTGCTGGACCTTGGTAGACTTTGCTATACCTTGGTAGACTTTGCTGGACCTTGGTAGACTTTGCTGGACCTTGGTAGACTTTGCTGGACCTTGGTAGACTTTGCTATACCTTGGTAGATGTTGATATACCTTGGTAGACTTTGCTGGACCTTGGTAGACTTTGCTGGACCTTGGTAGACTTTGCTGGACCTTGGTAGACTTTGCTATACCTTGGAAGACTTTGCTGGACCTTGGTAGACTTTGCTGGACCTTGGTAGACTTTGCTATACCTTGTTAGACTTTGCTATACCTTGGTAGACTTTGCTGGACATTGGTATACTTTGCTGGACCTTGGTAGACTTTGCTATACCTTGGTAGACTTTGCTATACCTTGGTAGACTTTGCAATACCTTGGTAGACTTTGCTATACCTTGGTAGACTTTGCTGGACCTTGGTAGACTTTGCTATACCTTGGTAGACTTTGCTGGACCTTGGTAGACTTTGCTATACCTTGGTAGACAGTGCTATACTTTGGTAGACTTTGCTGGACCTTGGTAGACTTTGCTGGACCTTGGTAGACTTTGCTATACCTTGGTAGACTTTGCTATACCTTGGTAGACTTTGCAAAACCTTGGTAGACTTTGCTGGACTTTGGTAGACTTTGCTATACCTTGGTGGACTTTGCTATACCTTGGTAGACTTTGCTATACCTTGGTAGACTTTGCTGGACCTTGGTAGACTTTGCTATACCTTGGTAGACTTTGTTATACCTTGGTAGACTTTGCTATACCTTGGTAGACTTTGCTATACCTTGGTAGACTTTGCTGGACCTTGGTAGACTTTGCTATACCTTGTTAGACTTTGCTATACCTTGGTAGACTTTGCTATACCTTGGTAGACTTTGCTGGACCTTGGTAGACTTTGCTATACCTTGGTAGACTTTGCTGGACCTTGGTAGACTTTGCTGGACCTTGGTAGACTTTGCTGGACCTTGGTAGACTTTGCTATACCTTGGTAGACTTTGCTATACCTTGGTAGACTTTGCTGGACCTTGGTAGACTTTGCTATACCTTGGTAGACTTTGCTGGACCTTGGTAGACTTTGCTATACCTTGGTGGACTTTGCTATACCTTGGTAGACTTTGCTATACCTTGGTAGACTTTGCTGGACCTTGGTAGACTTTGCTATACCTTGGTAGACTTTGTTATACCTTGGTAGACTTTGCTATACCTTGGTAGACTTTGCTATACCTTGGTAGACTTTGCTGGACCTTGGTAGACTTTGCTATACCTTGTTAGACTTTGCTATACCTTGGTAGACTTTGCTATACCTTGGTAGACTTTGCTGGACCTTGGTAGACTTTGCTATACCTTGGTAGACTTTGCTGGACCTTGGTAGACTTTGCTGGACCTTGGTAGACTTTGCTGGACCTTGGTAGACTTTGCTATACCTTGGTAGACTTTGCTATACCTTGGTAGACTTTGCTGGACCTTGGTAGACTTTGCTATACCTTGGTAGACTTTGCTGGACCTTGGTAGACTTTGCTGGACCTTGGTAGACTTTGCTATACCTTGGTAGACTTTGCTATACCTTGGTAGACTTTGCTATACCTTGGAAGACTTTGATGGACCTTGGAAGACTTTGCAATACATTGGTAGACTTTGCTATACCTTGGTAGACTTTGCTGGACCTTGGTAGACTTTGCTGGACCTTGGTAGACTTTGCTATACCTTGGTAGACTTTGCTATACCTTGGTAGACTTTGCTGGACCTTGGTAGACTTTGCTGGACCTTGGTAGACTTTGCTATACCTTGGTAGACTTTGCTATACCTTGGTAGACTTTGCTGGACCTTGGTAGACTTTGCTATACCTTGGTAGACTTTGCTGGACCTTGGTAGACTTTGCTATACCTTGGTAGACTTTGCTAAACCTTGGTAGACTTTGCTGAACCTTGGTAGACTTTGCTGGACCTTGGTAGACTTTGCTATACCTTGGCAGACTTTGCTGGACCTTGGTAGACTTTGCTATTCCTTGGTAGACGTTGCTATACCTTGGTAGATTTTGCTGGACCTTGGTAGACTTTTCTGGACCTTGGTAGACATTGCTGGAGCTCGGTAGACTTTGCTGGACCTTGGTAGACTTTGCTATACCTTGGTAGACTTTGCTATACCTTGGTAGACTTTGCTGGACCTTGGTAGACTTTGCTGGACATTGGTAGACTTTGCTATACCTTGGTAGACTTTGCTATACCTTGGTAGACTTTGCTATACCTTGGTAGACTTTGCAGGACCTTGGTAGACTTTGCTATACCTTGGTAGACTTTGCTATACTTTGGTAGACTTTGCTGGACCTTGGTAGACTTTGCTATACCTTGGTAGACTTTGCTATACCTTGGTAGACTTTGCTATACCTTGGTAGACTTTGCTGGATCTTGGTAGACTTTGCTATACCTTGGTAGACTTTGCTATACCTTGGAAGACTTTGCTGGACCTTGGTAGACTTTGCTATACCTTGGTAGACTTTGCTATACCTTGGTAGACTTTGCTGGACCATGGTAGACTTTGCTGGACCTTGGTAGACTTTGCTAAAGCTTGGTAGACTTTGCTATACCTTGGTAGATTTTGCTATACCTTGGTAGACTTTGCTGGACCTTGGTAGACTTTGCTATACCTTGGTAGACTTTGCTGGACCTTGGTAGACTTTGCTGGACCTTGGTAGACTTTGCTATACCTTGGTAGACTTTGCTATACCTTGGTAGACTTTGCTGGACCTTGGTAGACTTTGCTATACCTTGGTAGACTTTGCTGGACCTTGGTAGACTTTGCTATACCTTGGTAGACTTTGTTATACCTTGGTAGACTTTGCTTGATCTTGGTAGACTTTGCTGGACCATGGTAGACTTTGCTGGACCTTGGTAGAATTTGCTATAGCTTGGTAGACTTTGATATACCTTGGTAGACTTTGCTATACCTTGGTAGACTTTGCTATACCTTGGTAGACTTTGCGATACCTTGGTAGACTTTCCTGGACCTTGGTAGACTTTGCTGGACCTTGGTAGACTTTGCTGGACCTTGGTAGACTTTGCTATACCTTGGTAGACTTTGCTGGACCTTGGTAGACTTTGCTGGACCTTGGTAGACTTTGCTGGACCTTGGTAGACTTTGCTATACCTTGGTAGATGTTGATATACCTTGGTAGACTTTGCTGGACCTTGGTAGACTTTGCTGGACCTTGGTAGACTTTGCTGGACCTTGGTAGACTTTGCTATACCTTGGAAGACTTTGCTGGACCTTGGTAGACTTTGCTGGACCTTGGTAGACTTTGCTATACCTTGGTAGACTTTGCTATACCTTGGTAGACTTTGCTGGACATTGGTATACTTTGCTGGACCTTGGTAGACTTTGCTATACCTTGGTAGACTTTGCTATACCTTGGTAGACTTTGCAATACCTTGGTAGACTTTGCTATACCTTGGTAGACTTTGCTGGACCTTGGTAGACTTTGCTATACCTTGGTAGACTTTGCTGGACCTTGGTAGACTTTGCTATACCTTGGTAGACATTGCTATACTTTGGTATACTTTGCTGGACCTTGGTAGACTTTGCTGGACCTTGGTAGACTTTGCTATACCTTGGTAGACTTTGCTATACCTTGGTAGACTTTGCAAAACCTTGGTAGACTTTGCTGGACCTTGGTAGACTTTGCTATACCTTGGTAGACTTTGCTATACCTTGGTAGACTTTGCTATACCTTGGTAGACTTTGCTGGACCTTGGAAGACTTTGCTATACCTTGGTAGACTTTGCTATACCTTGGTAGACTTTGCTGGACCTTGGAAGACTTTGCTATACCTTGGTAGACTTTGTTATACCTTGGTAGACTTTGATATACCTTGGTAGACTTTGCTATACCTTGGTAGACTTTGCTGGACCTTGGTAGACTTTGCTATACCTTGGTAGACTTTGCTGGACCTTGGTAGACTTTGCTATACCTTGGTAGACTTTGCTATACCATAATAGACTTTGCTATACCTTGGTAGACTTTGCTGGACCTTGGTAGACTTTGCTATACGTTGGTAGACTTCGCTATACCTTGGTAGACTTTGCTGGACCTTGGTAGACTTTGCTGGACCTTGGTAGACTTTGCTATACTTTGGTAGACTTTTCTATACCTTGGTAGACTTTGCTATACCTTGGTAGACTTTGCTGGAGCTTGGTAGACTTTGCTATACCTTGGTAGACTTTGCTATACCTTGGTAGACTTTGCTGGACCTTGGGAGACTTTGCTGGACCTTGGTAGACTTTGCTATACCTTGGTAGACTTTGCAGGACCTTGGTAGACTTTGCTGGACCTTGGTAGACTTTGCTATACCTTGGTAGACTTTGCTGGACCTTGATAGACTTTGCTGGACCTTGGTAGACTTTGCTATACCTTGGTAGACTTTGCTATACCTTGGAAGACTTTGATGGACCTTGGAAAACTTTGCTATACCTTGGTAGACTTTGCTATACCTTGGTAGACTTTGCTGGACCTTGGTAGACTTTGCTGTACCTTGGTAGACTTTGCTATACCTTGGTAGACTTTGCTGGACCTTGGTAGACTTTGCTGGACATTGGTAGACTTTGCTATACCTTGGTAGACTTTGCTATACCTTGGTAGACTTTGCTGGACCTTGATAGACTTTGCTGGACCTTGGTAGACTTTGCTGGACCTTGGTAGACTTTGCTATACCTTGGTAGACTTTGCTATACCTTGGTAGACTTTGCTGGACCTTGGTAGACTTTGCTGGACCTTGGTAGACTTTGCTGGACCTTGGTAGACTTTGCTATACCTTGGTACACTTTGCTATACCTTGGTAGACTTTGCTATACCTTGGTAGACTTTGCTAGACCTTGGTAGACTTTGCTATACCTTGGTAGACTTTGCTATACCTTGGTAGACTTTGCTATACCTTGGTAGACTTTGCTATACTTTTGTAGACTTTGCTGGACCTTGGCAGACTTTGCTATACCTTGGTAGACTTTGCTGGACCTTGGTAGACTTTGCTATACCTTGGTAGACTTTGTTATACCTTGGTAGACTTTGCTGGACCTTGGTAGACTTTGCTATACCTTGGAAGACTTTGCTATACCTTGGTAGACTTTGCTGGACGTTGGTAGACTTTGCTATACCTTGGTAGACTTTGCTATACCTTAGTAGACTTTGCGATACCTTGGTAGACTTTCCTGGACCTTGGTAGACTTTGCTGGACCTTGGTAGACTTTGCTGGACCTTGGTAGACTTTGCTATACCTTGGTAGACTTTGCTGGACCTTGGTAGACTTTGCTGGACCTTGGTAGACTTTGCTGGACCTTGGTAGACTTTGCTATACCTTGGTAGATGTTGATATACCTTGGTAGACTTTGCTGGACCTTGGTAGACTTTGCTGGACCTTGGTAGACTTTGCTATACCTTGGAAGACTTTGCTGGACCTTGGTAGACTTTGCTGGACCTTGGTAGACTTTGCTATACCTTGGTAGACTTTGCTATACCTTGGTAGACTTTGCTGGACATTGGTATACTTTGCTGGACCTTGGTAGACTTTGCTATACCTTGGTAGACTTTGTTATACCTTGGTAGACTTTGCAATACCTTGGTAGACTTTGCTATACCTTGGTAGACTTTGCTGGACCTTGGTAGACTTTGCTATACCTTGGTAGACTTTGCTGGACCTTGGTAGACTTTGCTATACCTTGGTAGACATTGCTATACTTTGGTATACTTTGCTGGACCTTGGTAGACTTTGCTGGACCTTGGTAGACTTTGCTATACCTTGGTAGACTTTGCTATACCTTGGTAGACTTTGCAAAACCTTGGTAGACTTTGCTGGACCTTGGTAGACTTTGCTATACCTTGGTAGACTTTGCTATACCTTGGTAGACTTTGCTATACCTTGGTAGACTTTGCTGGACCTTGGAAGACTTTGCTATACCTTGGTAGACTTTGTTATACCTTGGTAGACTTTGCTATACCTTGGTAGACTTTGCTATACCTTGGTAGACTTTGCTGGACCTTGGTAGACTTTGCTATACCTTGGTAGACTTTGCTGGACCTTGGTAGACTTTGCTATACCTTGGTAGACTTTGCTATACCATAATAGACTTTGCTATACCTTGGTAGACTTTGCTGGACCTTGGTAGACTTTGCTATACGTTGGTAGACTTCGCTATACCTTGGTAGACTTTGCTGGACCTTGGTAGACTTTGCTGGACCTTGGTAGACTTTGCTATACTTTGGTAGACTTTTCTATACCTTGGTAGACTTTGCTATACCTTGGTAGACTTTGCTGGAGCTTGGTAGACTTTGCTATACCTTGGTAGACTTTGCTATACCTTGGTAGACTTTGCTGGACCTTGGGAGACTTTGCTGGACCTTGGTAGACTTTGCTATACCTTGGTAGACTTTGCAGGACCTTGGTAGACTTTGCTGGACCTTGGTAGACTTTGCTATACCTTGGTAGACTTTGCTGGACCTTGGTAGACTTTGCTGGACCTTGGTAGACTTTGCTATACCTTGGTAGACTTTGCTATACCTTGGTAGACTTTGCTATACCTTGGAAGACTTTGATGGACCTTGGAAAACTTTGCTATACCTTGGTAGACTTTGCTATACCTTGGTAGACTTTGCTGGACCTTGGTAGACTTTGCTATACCTTGGTAGACTTTGCTATACATTGGTAGACTTTGCTGGACCTTGGTAGACTTTTCTGGACATTGGTAGACTTTGCTATACCTTGGTAGACTTTGCTATACCTTGGTAGACTTTGCTGGACCTTGATAGACTTTGCTGGACCTTGGTAGACTTTGCTGGACCTTGGTAGACTTTGCTATACCTTGGTAGACTTTGCTATACCTTGGTAGACTTTGCTGGACCTTGGTAGACTTTGCTGGACCTTGGTAGACTTTGCTGGACCTTGGTAGACTTTGCTATACCTTGGTACACTTTGCTATACCTTGGTAGACTTTGCTATACCTTGGTAGACTTTGCTAGACCTTGGTAGACTTTGCTATACCTTGGTAGACTTTGCTATACCTTGGTAGACTTTGCTATACCTTGGTAGACTTTGCTATACTTTTGTAGACTTTGCTGGACCTTGGCAGACTTTGCTATACCTTGGTAGACTTTGCTGGACCTTGGTAGACTTTGCTATACCTTGGTAGACTTTGTTATACCTTGGTATACTTTGCTGGACCTTGGTAGACTTTGCTATACCTTGGAAGACTTTGCTATACCTTGGTAGACTTTGCTGGACGTTGGTAGACTTTGCTATACCTTGGTAGACTTTGCTATACCTTAGTAGACTTTGCTATACCTTGGTAGACTTTGCTATACCTTGGTAGACTTTGCTATACCTTGGTAGACTTTGCTGGACCTTGGTAGACTTTGCTATACCTTGGTAGACTTTGCTATACCTTGGTAGACTTTGCTGGACCTTGGTAGACTTTGCTATACCTTGGTAGACTTTGCTATACCTTGGTAGACTTTGCTGGACCTTGGTAGACTTTGCTATACCTCGGTAGACTTTGCTATACCTTGGTAGACTTTCCTATACCTTGGTAGACTTTGCTATACCTTGGTAGACTTTGCTGGACCTTGGTAGACTTTGCTATACCTTGGTAGACTTTGCTGGACCTTGGTAGACTTTGCTATACCTTGGTAGACTTTGCTGGACCTTGGTAGACTTTGCTGGACCTTTGTATACTTTGCTATACCTTGGTAGACTTTGCTATACCTTGGTAGACTTTTATGGACCTTGTTAGACTTTGCTATACCTTGGTAGACTTTGCTATACCTTGGTAGACTTTGCTATACCTTGGTAGACTTTGCTGGACGTTGGTAGACTTTGCTGGACCTAGGTAGACTTTGCTATACCTTGGAAGACTTTGCTATACCTTGGTAGACTTTGCTATACCTTGGTAGACTTTGCTATAGCTTGGTAGACTTTGCTATACCTTGGTAGACTTTGCTAAACCTTGGTAGACTTTGCTATACCTTGGAAGACTTTGATGGACCTTGGAAAACTTTGCTATACCTTGGTAGACTTTGCTATACCTTGGTAGACTTTGCTATACCTTGGTAGACTTTGCTATACCTTGGAAGACTTTGCTGGACCTTGGTAGACTTTGCTGGACCTTGGTAGACTTTGCTGGACCTTGGTAGACTTTGCTATACCTTGGTAGACTTTGCTATGCCTTGGTAGACTTTGCTATACCTTGGTAGACTTTGCTATACCTTGGTAGACTTTGCTAGACCTTGGTAGACTTTGCTATACCTTGGTAGACTTTGCTATACCTTTTTAAACTTTGCTATACTTTTGTAGACTTTGCTGGACCTTGGCAGACTTTGCTATACCTTGGTAGACTTTGCTGGACCTTGGTAGACTTTGCTATACCTTGGTAGACTTTGCTATACCTTGGTAGACTTTGCTGGACCTTGGTAGACTTTGCTGGACCTTGGTAGACTTTGCTATACCTTGGTAGACTTCGCTGGACCTTGGTAGACTTTGCTATACCTTGGTAGACTTTGCTGGACCTTGGTAGACTTTGTTATACCTTTGTAGACTTTGCTATACCTTGGTAGACTTTGCTATACCTTGGTAGACTTTGCTATACCATGGTAGACTTTGCTATACCTTGGTAAACTTTGCTGGACCTTGGTAGACTTTGCTATACCTTGGTAGACTTTGCTATACCTTGGTAGACTTTGCTATTCCTTGGTGAACTTTGCTATACCTTGGTTGACTTTGCTATACCTTGGCAGACTTTGCTGGACCTTGGTAGACTTTGCTGGACCTTGGTAGACTTTGCTATACCTTGGTAGACTTTGCTATACCTTGGAAGACTTTGATGGACCTTGGAAAACTTTGCTATACCTTGGTAGACTTTGCTATACCTTGGTAGACTTTGCTATACCTTGGTAGACTTTGCTGGACCTTGGTAGACTTTGCTGGACCTTGGTAGACTTTGCTGGACCTTGGTAGACTTTGATATACCTTGGTAGACTTTGCTATGCCTTGGTAGACTTTGCTATACCTTGGTAGACTTTGCTATACCTTGGTAGACTTTGCTAGACCTTGGTAGACTTTGCTATACCTTGGTAGACTTTGCTATACCTTGGTAGACTTTGCTATACCTTGGTAGACTTTGCTATACCTTTTTAAACTTTGCTATACTTTTGTAGACTTTGCTGGACCTTGGCAGACTTTGCTATACCTTGGTAGACTTTGCTGGACCTTGGTAGACTTTGCTATACCTTGGTAGACTTTGCTATACCTTGGTAGACTTTGCTGGACCTTGGTAGACTTTGCTGGACATTGGTAGACTTTGCTATACTTTGGTAGACTTTGCTATACCTTGGTAGACTTTGCTATACCTTGGTAGACTTTGCTATACCTTGGTAGACTTTGCTATACCTTGGTAGACTTTGCTATACCTTGGTAGACTTTGCTGGACCTTGGTAGACTTTGCTATACCTTGGTAGACTTTGCTATACCTTGGTAGACTTTGCTGGACCTTGGTAGACTTTGCTATACCTTGGTAGACTTTGCTATACCTTGGTAGACTTTGCTATACCTTGGTAGACTTTGCTGGACCTTGGTAGACTTTGCTATACCTTGGTAGACTTTGCTATACCTTGGTAGACTTTGCTGGACCTTGGTAGACTTTGCTATACCTTGGTAGACTTTGCTATACCTTGGTAGACTTTGCTATACCTTGGTAGACTTTGCTATACCTTAGTAGACTTTGCTATACCTTGGTAGACTTTGCTATACCTTGGAAAGACTTTGCTATACCTTGGTAGACTTTGCTGGACCTTGGTAGACTTTGCTATACCTTGGTAGACTTTGCTATACCTTGGTAGACTTTGCTATACCTTGGTAGACTTTGCTGGACCTTGGTAGACTTTGCTATACCTTGGTAGACTTTGCTATACCTTGGTAGACTTTGCTGGACCTTGGTAGACTTTGCTATACCTTGGTAGACTTTGCTATACCTTGGTAGACTTTGCTGGACCTTGGTAGACTTTCCTATACCTTGGTAGACTTTGCTATACCTTGGTAGACTTTGCTGGACCTTGGTAGACTTTGCTATACCTTGGTAGACTTTGCTGGACCTTGGTAGACTTTGCTGGACCTTTGGATACTTTGCTATACCTTGGTAGACTTTGCTATA
Organism: Trichomycterus rosablanca; assembly: GCF_030014385.1. Classification (NCBI taxonomy): domain Eukaryota; kingdom Metazoa; phylum Chordata; class Actinopteri; order Siluriformes; family Trichomycteridae; genus Trichomycterus; species Trichomycterus rosablanca. The sequence goes on along the minus strand of NC_085989.1, from coordinate 24,011,436 downwards.
GCTTGGTAGACTTTTATGGACCTTGTTAGACTTTGCTATACCTTGGTAGACTTTGCTATACCTTAGTATACTTTGCTGGACGTTGGTAGACTTTGCTGGACCTTGGTAGACATTTTGCTATACCTTGGTAGACTTTGCTATGCCTTGGTAGACTTTGCTATGCCTTGGTAGACTTTGCTATACCTTGGTAGACTTTGCTGGACCTTGGTAGACTTTGCTGGACCTTGGTAGACTTTGCTGGACCTTGGTAGACTTTGCTATACCTTGGTAGACTTTGCTATACCTTGGTAGACTTTGCTAAACCTTGGTAGACTTTGCTAGACCTTGGTAGACTTTGCTATACCTTGGTAGACTTTGCTATACCTTGGTAGACTTTGCTATACCTTGGTAGACTTTGCTATACCTTTTTAAACTTTGCTTTACTTTTGTAGACTTTGCTGGACCTTGGCAGACTTTGCTATACCTTGGTAGACTTTGCTGGACCTTGGTAGACTTTGCTTTACCTTGGTAGACTTTGCTATACCTTGGTAGACTTTGCTGGACCTTGGTAGACTTTGCTGGACCTTGGAAGACTTTGCTATACCTTGGTAGACTTTGCTCTACCTTGGTAGACTTTGCTATTCCTTGGTGAACTTTGCTATACCTTGGTTGACTTTGCTATACCTTGGCAGACTTTGCTGGACCTTGGTAGACTTTGCTGGACCTTGGTAGACTTTGCTATACCTTGGTAGACTTTGCTATACCTTGGAAGACTTTGATGGACCTTGGAAAACTTTGCTATACCTTGGTAGACTTTGCTATACCTTGGTAGACTTTGCTATACCTTGGTAGACTTTGCTGGACCTTGGTAGACTTTGCTGGACCTTGGTAGACTTTGCTGGACCTTGGTAGACTTTGATATACCTTGGTAGACTTTGCTATGCCTTGGTAGACTTTGCTATACCTTGGTAGACTTTGCTATACCTTGATAGACTTTGCTAGACCTTGGTAGACTTTGCTATACCTTGGTAGACTTTGCTATACCTTGGTAGACTTTGCTATACCTTGGTAGACTTTGCTATACCTTTTTAAACTTTGCTATACTTTTGTAGACTTTGCTGGACCTTGGCAGACTTTGCTATACCTTGGTAGACTTTGCTGGACCTTGGTAGACTTTGCTATACCTTGGTAGACTTTGCTATACCTTGGTAGACTTTGCTGGACCTTGGTAGACTTTGCTGGACATTGGTAGACTTTGCTATACTTTGGTAGACTTTGCTATACCTTGGTAGACTTTGCTATACCTTGGTAGACTTTGCTATACCTTGGTAGACTTTGCTATACCTTGGTAGACTTTGCTATACCTTGGTAGACTTTGCTGGACCTTGGTAGACTTTGCTATACCTTGGTAGACTTTGCTATACCTTGGTAGACTTTGCTGGACCTTGGTAGACTTTGCTATACCTTGGTAGACTTTGCTATACCTTGGTAGACTTTGCTATACCTTGGTAGACTTTGCTGGACCTTGGTAGACTTTGCTATACCTTGGTAGACTTTGCTATACCTTGGTAGACTTTGCTGGACCTTGGTAGACTTTGCTATACCTTGGTAGACTTTGCTATACCTTGGTAGACTTTGCTGGACCTTGGTAGACTTTGCTATACCTTGGTAGACTTTGCTATACCTTGGTAGACTTTGCTGGACCTTGGTAGACTTTGCTATACCTTGGTAGACTTTGCTATACCTTGGTAGACTTTGCTAAACCTTGGTAGACTTTGCTATTCCTTGGTAGACTTTGCTATACCTTGGTAGACTTTGCTATACCTTGGAAGACTTTGATGGACCTTGGTAGACTTTGCTATACCTTGGTAGACTTTGCTATACCTTGGTAGACTTTGCTGGACCTTGGTAGACTTTGCTATACCTTGGTAGACTTTGCTATACCTTGGTAGACTTTGCTGAACCTTGGTAGACTTTGCTGGACCTTGGTAGACTTTGCTATACCTTGGTAGACTTTGCTATACCTTGGTAGACTTTGCTGGACCTTGGTAGACTTTGCTATACCTTGGTAGACTTTGCTGAACCTTGGTAGACTTTGCTATACCTTGGTAGACTTTACTGGACCTTGGTAGACTTTGCTATACCTTGGTAGACTTTGCTGGACCTTGGTAGACTTTGCTATACCTTGGTAGACTTTGCTATACCTTGGTAGACTTTGTTGGACCTTGGTAGACTTTGCTATACCTTGGTAGACTTTGCTGGATATTGGTAGACTTTGCTATACCTTGGTAGACTTTGCTGGACATTGTTATACTTTGCTGGACCTTGGTAGACTTTGCTATACCTTGGTGGACTTTGCTATACCTTGGTAGACTTTGCTATACCTTGGTAGACTTTGCGGGACCTTGGTAGACTTTGCTATACCTTGGTAGACTTTGCTATACATTGGTAGACTTTGCTATACCTTGGTAGACTTTGCTGGACCTTGGTAGACTTTGCTATACCTTGGTAGACTTTGCTATAACTTGGTAGACTTTGCTAAACCTTGGTAGACTTTGCTAGACCTTGGTAGACTTTGCTATACCTTGGTAGACTTTGCTATACCTTGGTAGACTTTGCTATATCTTTTTAAACTTTGCTTTACTTTTGTAGACTTTGCTGGACCTTGGCAGACTTTGCTACACCTTGGTAGACTTTGCTGGACCTTGGTAGACTTTGCTTTACCTTGGTAGACTTTGCTATACCTTGGTAGACTTTGCTGGACCTTGGTAGACTTTGATGGACCTTGGAAGACTTTGCTATACCTTGGTAGACTTTGCTATACCTTGGTAGACTTTGCTATACCTTGGTAGACTTTGCTGGACCTTGGTAGACTTTGCTATACCTTGGTAGACTTTGTTATACCTTGGTGGACTTTGCTATACCTTGGTAGACTTTGCTATACCTTGGTAGACTTTGCTGGACGTTGGTAGACTTTGCTATACCTTGGTAGACTTTGCTATACCTTAGTAGACTTTGCTATACCTTGGTAGACTTTGCTATACCTTGGTAGACTTTGCTATACCTTGGTAGACTTTGCTGGACCTTGGTAGACTTTGCTGGACCTTGGTATACTTTGCTATACCTTGGTAGACTTTGCTATACCTTGGTAGACTTTGCTATACCTTGGTAGACTTTGCTGGACCTTGGTAGACTTTGCTATACCTTGGTAGACTTTGCTATACCTTGGTAGACTTTGCTATACCTTGGTAGACTTTGCTGGACCTTGGTAGACTTTGCTATACCTCGGTAGACTTTGCTATACCTTGGTAGACTTTGCTGGACCTTGGTAGACTTTGCTATACCTTGGTAGACTTTGCTGGACCTTGGTAGACTTTGCTGGACCTTTGTATACTTTGCTATACCTTGGTAGACTTTGCTATAGCTTGGTAGACTTTTATGGACCTTGTTAGACTTTGCTATACCTTGGTAGACTTTGCTATACCTTGGTAGACTTTGCTGGACGTTGGTAGACTTTGCTGGACCTAGGTAGACTTTGCTATACCTTGGAAGACTTTGCTATACCTTGGTAGACTTTGCTGGACTTTGGTAGACTTTGCTATACCTTGGTAGACTTTGCTGGACCTTGGTAGACTTTGCTATACCTTGTTAGACTTTGCTTGACCTTGGTAGACTTTGCTATACCTTGGTAGACTTTGCTATACCTTGGTAGACTTTGCTATGCCTTGGTAGACTTTGCTATACCTTGGTAGACTTTGCTGGACCTTGGTAGACTTTGCTATACCTTGGTAGACTTTGCTGGACCTTGGTAGACTTTGTTATACCTTTGTAGACTTTGCTATACCTTGGTAGACTTTGCTATACCTTGGTAGACTTTGCTATACCTTGGTAGACTTTGCTATACCTTGGTAGACTTTGCTGGACCTTGGTAGACTTTGCTATACCTTGGTAGACTTTGCTATACCTTGGTAGACTTTGCTATTCCTTGGTAGACTTTGCTATACCTTGGTAGACTTTGCTATACCTTGGTAGACTTTGCTATACCTTGGCAGACTTTGCTATAATTTGGTAGACTTTGCTATACCTTGGTAGACTTTGCTATACCTTGGTAGACTTTGCTGGACCTTGGTAGACTTTGCTGGACCTTGGTAGACTTTGCTATACCTTGGTAGACTTTGCTATACCTTGGTAGACTTTGCTATACCTTGGAAGACTTTGATGGACCTTGGAAAACTTTGCTATACCTTGGTAGACTTCGCTATACCTTGGTAGACTTTGCTGGACCTTGGTAGACTTTGCTGGACCTTGGTAGACTTTGCTATAGCTTGGTAGACTTCGCTATACCTTGGTAGACTTTTCTGAACCTTGGTAGACTTTGCTATACCTTGGTAGACTTTACTATACCTTGGTAGACTTTGCTGGACCTTGGGAGACTTTGCTGGACCTTGGTAGAATTTGCAGGTCCTTGGTAGACTTTGCTGGACCTTGGTAGACTTTGCTGGACCTTGGTAGACTTTGCTATACCTTGGTAGACTTTGCTATAACTTGGTAGACTTTGCTGGACCTTGGTAGGTTTTGCTGGACCTTGGTAGACTTTGCTATACCTTGGTAGACTTTGCTATACCTTGGAAGACTTTGATGGACCTTGGTAGACTTTGCTATACCTTGGTAGACTTTGCTATACCTTGGTAGACTTTGCTGGACCTTGGTAGACTTTGCTATACCTTGGTAGACTTTGCTATACCTTGGTAGACTTTGCTGAACCTTGGTAGACTTTGCTGGACCTTGGTAGACTTTGCTATACCTTGGTAGACTTTGCTATACCTTGGTAGACTTTGCTGGACCTTGGTAGACTTTGCTATACCTTGGTAGACTTTGCTGAACCTTGGTAGACTTTGCTGGACCTTGGTAGACTTTGCTATACCTTGGTAGACTTTGCTATACCTTGGTAGACTTTGCTATACCTTGGTAGACTTTGCTGGACCTTGGTAAACTTTGCTATACCTTGGTAGACTTTGCTATACCTTGGTAGACTTTGCTGGACCTTGGTAGACTTTGCTATACCTTGGTAGACTTTGCTGGACCTTGGTAGACTTTGCTATACCTTGGTAGACTTTGCTATACCTTGGTAGACTTTGTTGGACCTTGGTAGACTTTGCTATACCTTGGTAGACTTTGCTGGACATTGGTAGACTTTGCTATACCTTGGTAGACTTTGCTGGACATTGTTATACTTTGCTGGACCTTGGTAGACTTTGCTATACCTTGGTGGACTTTGCTATACCTTGGTAGACTTTGCTATACCTTGGTAGACTTTGCTGGACCTTGGTAGACTTTGCTATACCTTGGTAGACTTTGCTATACCTTGGTAGACTTTGCTGGACCTTGGTAGACTTTGCTATACCTTGGTAGACTTTGCTATACCTTGGTAGACTTTGCTATACTTTGGTAGACTTTGCTGGACCTTGGTAGACTTTGCTATACCTTGGTAGACTTTGCTATACCTTGGTAGACTTTGCTGGACCTTGGTAGACTTTGCTATACCTTGGTAGACTTTGCTATACCTTGGTAGACTTTGCTAAACCTTGGTAGACTTTGCTAGACCTTGGTAGACTTTGCTATACCTTGGTAGACTTTGCTATACCTTGGTAGACTTTGCTATACCTTGGTAGACTTTGCTATACCTTTTTAAACTTTGCTTTACTTTTGAAGACTTTGCTGGACCTTGGCAGACTTTGCTATACCTTGGTAGACTTTGCTGGACCTTGGTAGACTTTGCTTTACCTTGGTAGACTTTGCTATACCTTGGTAGACTTTGCTGGACCTTGGTAGACTTTGCTGGACCTTGGAAGACTTTGCTATACCTTGGTAGACTTTGCTATACCTTGGTAGACTTTGCTATACCTTGGTAGACTTTGCTGAAACTTGGTGGACTTTGCTATACCTTGGTAGACTTTGCTATACCTTGGTAGACTTTGCTATACCTTGGTAGACTTTGCTATACCTTGGTAGACTTTGCTGGACCTTGGTAGACTTTGCTATACCTTGGTAGACCTTGCTATACCTTGGTAGACTTTGCTATACCTTGGTAGACTTTGCTGGACCTTGGTAGACTTTGCTATACCTTGGTAGACTTTGCTATACCTTGGTAGACTTTGCTGGACCTTGGTAGACTTTGCTATACCTCGGTAGACTTTGCTATACCTTGGTAGACTTTGCTGGACCTTGGTAGACTTTCCTATACCTTGGTAGACTTTGCTATACCTTGGTAGATTTTGCTGGACCTTGGTAGACTTTGCTATACCTTGGTAGACTTTGCTGGACCTTTGTATACTTTGCTATACCTTGGTAGACTTTGCTATAGCTTGGTAGACTTTTATGGACCTTGTTAGACTTTGCTATACCTTGGTAGACTTTGCTATACCTTGGTAGACTTTGCTGGACGTTGGTAGACTTTGCTGGACCTAGGTAGACTTTGCTATACCTTGGAATACTTTGCTATACCTTGGTAGACTTTGCTATACCTTGGTAGACTTTGCTATACCTTTTTAAACTTTGCTTTACTTTTGAAGACTTTGCTGGACCTTGGCAGACTTTGCTATACCTTGGTAGACTTTGCTGGACCTTGGTAGACTTTGCTTTACCTTGGTAGACTTTGCTATACCTTGGTAGACTTTGCTGGACCTTGGTAGACTTTGCTGGACCTTGGTAGACTTTGCTATACCTTGGTAGACTTTGCTATACCTTGGTAGACTTTGCTGAAACTTGGTGGACTTTGCTATACCTTGGTAGACTTTGCTATACCTTGGTAGACTTTGCTATACCTTGGTAGACTTTGCTATACCTTGGTAGACTTTGCTATACCTTGGTAGACTTTGCTGGACCTTGGTAGACTTTGCTATACCTTGGTAGACCTTGCTATACCTTGGTAGACTTTGCTATACCTTGGTAGACTTTGCTGGACCTTGGTAGACTTTGCTATACCTTGGTAGACTTTGCTATACCTTGGTAGACTTTGCTGGACCTTGGGAGACTTTGCTATACCTCGGTAGACTTTGCTATACCTTGGTAGACTTTGCTGGACCTTGGTAGACTTTCCTATACCTTGGTAGACTTTGCTATACCTTGGTAGATTTTGCTGGACCTTGGTAGACTTTGCTATACCTTGGTAGACTTTGCTGGACCTTTGTATACTTTGCTATACCTTGGTAGACTTTGCTATAGCTTGGTAGACTTTTATGGACCTTGTTAGACTTTGCTATACCTTGGTAGACTTTGCTATACCTTGGTAGACTTTGCTATACCTTGGTAGACTTTGCTGGACGTTGGTAGACTTTGCTGGACCTAGGTAGACTTTGCTATACCTTGGAATACTTTGCTATACCTTGGTAGACTTTGCTATACCTTGGTAGACTTTGCTATACCTTGGTAGACGTTGCTATACCTTGGTAGACTTTGCTATACCTTGGTAGACTTTGCTAAACCTTGGTAGACTTTGCTATACCTTGGTAGACTTTGCTATACCTTGGTAGACTTTGCTATACCTTGGTAGACTTTGCTATACCTTGGTAGACTTTGCTGGACCTTGGTAGACTTTGCTATACCTTGGTAGACTTTGCTGAACCTTGGTAGACTTTGCTGGACCTTGGTAGACTTTGCTATACCTTGGTAGACTTTGCTATACCTTGGTAGACTTTGCTATACCTTGGTAGACTTTGCTGGACCTTGGTAGACTTTGCTATACCTTGGTAGACTTTGCTATACCTTGGTAGACTTTGCTATACCTTGGTAGACTTTGCTGGACCTTGGTAGACTTTGCTATACCTTGGTAGACTTTGCTGGACCTTGGTAGACTTTGCTATACCTTGGTAGACTTTGCTATACCTTGGTAGACTTTGTTGGACCTTGGTAGACTTTGCTATACCTTGGTAGACTTTGCTGGACATTGGTAGACTTTGCTATACCTTGGTGGACTTTGCTGGACATTGTTATACTTTGCTGGACCTTGGTAGACTTTGCTATACCTTGGTGGACTTTGCTATACCTTGGTAGACTTTGCTATACCTTGGTAGACTTTGCTGGACCTTGGTAGACTTTGCTATACCTTGGTAGACTTTGCTATACATTGGTAGACTTTGCTATACCTTGGTAGACTTTGCTGGACCTTGGTAGACTTTGCTATACCTTGGTAGACTTTGCTATACCTTGGTAGACTTTGCTATACCTTGGTAGACTTTGCTGGACCTTGGTAGACTTTGCTATACCTTGGTAGACTTTGCTATACCTTGGTAGACTTTGCTGGACCTTGGTAGACTTTGCTATACCTTGGTAGACTTTGCTATACCTTGGTAGACTTTGCTAAACCTTGGTAGACTTTGCTAGACCTTGGTAGACTTTGCTATACCTTGGTAGACTTTGCTATACCTTGGTAGACTTTGCTATACCTTGGTAGACTTTGCTATACCTTTTTAAACTTTGCTTTACTTTTGTAGACTTTGCTGGACCTTGGCAGACTTTGCTATACCTTGGTAGACTTTGCTGGACCTTGGTAGACTTTGCTTTACCTTGGTAGACTTTGCTATACCTTGGTAGACTTTGCTGGACCTTGGTAGACTTTGCTGGACCTTGGAAGACTTTGCTATACCTTGGTAGACTTTGCTATACCTTGGTAGACTTTGCTATACCTTGGTAGTCTTTGCTGGACCTTGGTGGACTTTGCTATACCTTGGTAGACTTTGCTATACCTTGGTAGACTTTGCTATACCTTGGTAGACTTTGCTGGACGTTGGTAGACTTTGCTATACCTTGGTAGACTTTGCTATACCTTGGTAGACTTTGCTATACCTTGGTAGACTTTGCTGGACCTTGGTAGACTTTGCTATACCTTGGTAGACTTTGCTATACCTTGGTAGACTTTGTTGGACCTTGGTAGACTTTGCTATACCTTGGTAGACTTTGCTGGACATTGGTAGACTTTGCTATACCTTGGTGGACTTTGCTGGACATTGTTATACTTTGCTGGGCCTTGGTAGACTTTGCTATACCTTGGTGGACTTTGCTATACCTTGGTAGACTTTGCTATACCTTGGTAGACTTTGCTGGACCTTGGTAGACTTTGCTATACCTTGGTAGACTTTGCTATACATTGGTAGACTTTGCTATACCTTGGTAGACTTTGCTGGACCTTGGTAGACTTTGCTATACCTTGGTAGACTTTGCTATACCTTGGTAGACTTTGCTATACCTTGGTAGACTTTGCTGGACCTTGGTAGACTTTGCTATACCTTGGTAGACTTTGCTATACCTTGGTAGACTTTGCTGGACCTTGGTAGACTTTGCTATACCTTGGTAGACTTTGCTATACCTTGGTAGACTTTGCTAAACCTTGGTAGACTTTGCTAGACCTTGGTAGACTTTGCTATACCTTGGTAGACTTTGCTATACCTTGGTAGACTTTGCTATACCTTTTTAAACTTTGCTTTACTTTTGTAGACTTTGCTGGACCTTGGCAGACTTTGCTATACCTTGGTAGACTTTGCTGGACCTTGGTAGACTTTGCTTTACCTTGGTAGACTTTGCTATACCTTGGTAGACTTTGCTGGACCTTGGTAGACTTTGCTGGACCTTGGAAGACTTTGCTATACCTTGGTAGACTTTGCTATACCTTGGTAGACTTTGCTATACCTTGGTAGTCTTTGCTGGACCTTGGTGGACTTTGCTATACCTTGGTAGACTTTGCTATACCTTGGTAGACTTTGCTATACCTTGGTAGACTTTGCTGGACGTTGGTAGACTTTGCTATACCTTGGTAGACTTTGCTATACCTTAGTAGACTTTGCTATACCTTGGTAGACTTTGCTATACCTTGGAAGACTTTGCTATACCTTGGTAGACTTTGCTGGACCTTGGTAGACTTTGCTATACCTTGGTAGACTTTGCTATACCTTGGTAGACTTTGCTGGACCTTGGTAGACTTTGCTATACCTTGGTAGACTTTGCTATACCTTGGTAGACTTTGATGGACCTTGGTAGACTTTGCTATACCTTGGTAGACTTTGCTGGACCTTGGTAGACTTTGCTAAACCTTGGTAGACTTTGCTAAACCTTGGTAGACTTTGCTGAACCTTGGTAGACTTTGCTGGACCTTGGTAGACTTTGCTATACCTTGGTAGACTTTGCTGGACCTTGGTAGACTTTGCTATTCCTTGGTAGACTTTGCTATACCTTGGTAGATTTTGCTGGACCTTGGTAGACTTTTCTGGACCTTGGTAGACATTGCTGGAGCTCGGTAGACTTTGCTGGACCTTGGTAGACTTTGCTATACCTTGGTAGACTTTGCTATACCTTGGTAGACTTTGCTGGACCTTGGTAGACTTTGCTGGACATTGGTAGACTTTGCTATACCTTGGTAGACTTTGCTATACCTTGGTAGACTTTGCTATACCTTGGTAGACTTTGCTGGACCTTGGTAGACTTTGCTATACCTTGGTAGACTTTGCTGGACCTTGGTAGACTTTGCTGGACCTTGGTAGACTTTGCTATACCTTGGTAGACTTTGCTATACCTTGGTAGACTTTGCTGGACCTTGGTAGACTTTGCTATACCTTGGTAGACTTTGCTGGACCTTGGTAGACTTTGTTATACCTTGGTAGACTTTGCTTGATCTTGGTAGACTTTGCTGGACCATGGTAGACTTTGCTGGACCTTGGTAGACTTTGCTATAGCTTGGTAGACTTTGATATACCTTGGTAGACTTTGCTATACCTTGGTAGACTTTGCTATACCTTGGTAGACTTTGCGATACCTTGGTAGACTTTCCTGGACCTTGGTAGACTTTGCTGGACCTTGGTAGACTTTGCTGGACCTTGGTAGACTTTGCTATACCTTGGTAGACTTTGCGATACCTTGGTAGACTTTCCTGGACCTTGGTAGACTTTGCTGGACCTTGGTAGACTTTGCTGGACCTTGGTAGACTTTGCTATACCTTGGTAGACTTTGCTGGACCTTGGTAGACTTTGCTGGACCTTGGTAGACTTTGCTGGATCTTGGTAGACTTTGCTATACCTTGGTAGATGTTGATATACCTTGGTAGACTTTGCTGGACCTTGGTAGACTTTGCTGGACCTTGGTAGACTTTGCTGGACCTTGGTAGACTTTGCTATACCTTGGAAGACTTTGCTGGACCTTGGTAGACTTTGCTGGACCTTGGTAGACTTTGCTATACCTTGTTAGACTTTGCTATACCTTGGTAGACTTTGCTGGACATTGGTATACTTTGCTGGACCTTGGTAGACTTTGCTATACCTTGGTAGACTTTGCTATACCTTGGTAGACTTTGCAATACCTTGGTAGACTTTGCTATACCTTGGTAGACTTTGCTGGACCTTGGTAGACTTTGCTATACCTTGGTAGACTTTGCTGGACCTTGGTAGACTTTGCTATACCTTGGTAGACAGTGCTATACTTTGGTAGACTTTGCTGGACCTTGGTATACTTTGCTGGACCTTGGTAGACTTTGCTATACCTTGGTAGACTTTGCTATACCTTGGTAGACTTTGCAAAACCTTGGTAGACTTTGCTGGACCTTGGTAGACTTTGCTATACCTTGGTGGACTTTGCTATACCTTGGTAGACTTTGCTATACCTTGGTAGACTTTGCTGGACCTTGGTAGACTTTGCTATACCTTGGTAGACTTTGTTATACCTTGGTAGACTTTGCTATACCTTGGTAGACTTTGCTATACCTTGGTAGACTTTGCTGGACCTTGGTAGACTTTGCTATACCTTGGTAGACTTTGCTGGACCTTGGTAGACTTTGCTGGACCTTGGTAGACTTTGCTATACCTTGGTAGACTTTGCTATACCTTGGTAGACTTTGCTATACCTTGGAAGACTTTGATGGACCTTGGAAGACTTTGCAATACATTGGTAGACTTTGCTATACCTTGGTAGACTTTGCTGGACCTTGGCAGACTTTGCTATACCTTGGTAGACTTTGCAAGACCTTGGTAGACTTTGCTGGACCTTGGTAGACTTTGCTGGACCTTGGTAGACTTTGCTATACCTTGGTAGACTTTGCTATACCTTGGTAGACTTTGCTGGACCTTGGTAGACTTTGCTGGACCTTGGTAGACTTTGCTATACCTTGGTAGACTTTGCTATACCTTGGTAGACTTTGCTATACCTTGGTAGACTTTGCTGGACCTTGGTAGACTTTGCTATACCTTGGTAGACTTTGCTGGACCTTGGTAGACTTTGCTATACCTTGGTAGACTTTGCTAAACCTTGGTAGACTTTGCTGAACCTTGGTAGACTTTGCTGGACCTTGGTAGACTTTGCTATACCTTGGTAGACTTTGCTGGACCTTGGTAGACTTTGCTATTCCTTGGTAGACTTTGCTATACCTTGGTAGATTTTGCTGGACCTTGGTAGACTTTTCTGGACCTTGGTAGACATTGCTGGAGCTCGGTAGACTTTGCTGGACCTTGGTAGACTTTGCTATACTTTGGTAGACTTTGATATACCTTGGTAGACTTTGCTATACCTTGGTAGACTTTGCTATACCTTGGTAGATTTTGCTGGACCTTGGTAGACTTTGCTATACCTTGGTAGACTTTGCTGGACCTTTGTATACTTTGCTATACCTTGGTAGACTTTGCTATAGCTTGGTAGACTTTTATGGACCTTGTTAGACTTTGCTATACCTTGGTAGACTTTGCTATACCTTGGTAGACTTTGCTATACCTTGGTAGACTTTGCTGGACGTTGGTAGACTTTGCTGGACCTAGGTAGACTTTGCTATACCTTGGAATACTTTGCTATACCTTGGTAGACTTTGCTATACCTTGGTAGACTTTGCTATACCTTGGTAGACTTTGCTGGACCTTGGTAGACTTTGCTGGACATTGGTAGACTTTGCTATACCTTGGTAGACTTTGCTATACCTTGGTAGACTTTGCTATACCTTGGTAGACTTTGCTGGACCTTGGTAGACTTTGCTATACCTTGGTAGACTTTGCTGGACCTTGGTAGACTTTGCTATACCTTGGTAGACTTTGCTATACCTTGGTAGACTTTGCTGGACCTTGGTAGACTTTGCTATACCTTGGTAGACTTTGCTGGACCTTGGTAGACTTTGTTATACCTTGGTAGACTTTGCTTGATCTTGGTAGACTTTGCTGGACCATGGTAGACTTTGCTGGACCTTGGTAGACTTTGCTATAGCTTGGTAGACTTTGATATACCTTGGTAGACTTTGCTATACCTTGGTAGACTTTGCTATACCTTGGTAGACTTTGCGATACCTTGGTAGACTTTCCTGGACCTTGGTAGACTTTGCTGGACCTTGGTAGACTTTGCTGGACCTTGGTAGACTTTGCTATACCTTGGTAGACTTTGCGATACCTTGGTAGACTTTCCTGGACCTTGGTAGACTTTGCTGGACCTTGGTAGACTTTGCTGGACCTTGGTAGACTTTGCTATACCTTGGTAGACTTTGCTGGACCTTGGTAGACTTTGCTGGACCTTGGTAGACTTTGCTGGATCTTGGTAGACTTTGCTATACCTTGGTAGATGTTGATATACCTTGGTAGACTTTGCTGGACCTTGGTAGACTTTGCTGGACCTTGGTAGACTTTGCTGGACCTTGGTAGACTTTGCTATACCTTGGAAGACTTTGCTGGACCTTGGTAGACTTTGCTGGACCTTGGTAGACTTTGCTATACCTTGTTAGACTTTGCTATACCTTGGTAGACTTTGCTGGACATTGGTATACTTTGCTGGACCTTGGTAGACTTTGCTATACCTTGGTAGACTTTGCTATACCTTGGTAGACTTTGCAATACCTTGGTAGACTTTGCTATACCTTGGTAGACTTTGCTGGACCTTGGTAGACTTTGCTATACCTTGGTAGACTTTGCTGGACCTTGGTAGACTTTGCTATACCTTGGTAGACAGTGCTATACTTTGGTAGACTTTGCTGGACCTTGGTATACTTTGCTGGACCTTGGTAGACTTTGCTATACCTTGGTAGACTTTGCTATACCTTGGTAGACTTTGCAAAACCTTGGTAGACTTTGCTGGACCTTGGTAGACTTTGCTATACCTTGGTGGACTTTGCTATACCTTGGTAGACTTTGCTATACCTTGGTAGACTTTGCTGGACCTTGGTAGACTTTGCTATACCTTGGTAGACTTTGTTATACCTTGGTAGACTTTGCTATACCTTGGTAGACTTTGCTATACCTTGGTAGACTTTGCTGGACCTTGGTAGACTTTGCTATACCTTGGTAGACTTTGCTGGACCTTGGTAGACTTTGCTGGACCTTGGTAGACTTTGCTATACCTTGGTAGACTTTGCTATACCTTGGTAGACTTTGCTATACCTTGGAAGACTTTGATGGACCTTGGAAGACTTTGCAATACATTGGTAGACTTTTCTATACCTTGGTAGACTTTGCTGGACCTTGGCAGACTTTGCTATACCTTGGTAGACTTTGCAAGACCTTGGTAGACTTTGCTGGACCTTGGTAGACTTTGCTGGACCTTGGTAGACTTTGCTATACCTTGGTAGACTTTGCTATACCTTGGTAGACTTTGCTGGACCTTGGTAGACTTTGCTGGACCTTGGTAGACTTTGCTATACCTTGGTAGACTTTGCTATACCTTGGTAGACTTTGCTATACCTTGGTAGACTTTGCTGGACCTTGGTAGACTTTGCTATACCTTGGTAGACTTTGCTGGACCTTGGTAGACTTTGCTATACCTTGGTAGACTTTGCTAAACCTTGGTAGACTTTGCTGAACCTTGGTAGACTTTGCTGGACCTTGGTAGACTTTGCTATACCTTGGTAGACTTTGCTGGACCTTGGTAGACTTTGCTATTCCTTGGTAGACTTTGCTATACCTTGGTAGATTTTGCTGGACCTTGGTAGACTTTTCTGGACCTTGGTAGACATTGCTGGAGCTCGGTAGACTTTGCTGGACCTTGGTAGACTTTGCTATACTTTGGTAGACTTTGATATACCTTGGTAGACTTTGCTATACCTTGGTAGACTTTGCTATACCTTGGTAGATTTTGCTGGACCTTGGTAGACTTTGCTATACCTTGGTAGACTTGGCTGGACCTTTGTATACTTTGCTATACCTTGGTAGACTTTGCTATAGCTTGGTAGACTTTTATGGACCTTGTTAGACTTTGCTATACCTTGGTAGACTTTGCTATACCTTGGTAGACTTTGCTATACCTTGGTAGACTTTGCTGGACGTTGGTAGACTTTGCTGGACCTAGGTAGACTTTGCTATACCTTGGAATACTTTGCTATACCTTGGTAGACTTTGCTATACCTTGGTAGACTTTGCTATACCTTTTTAAACTTTGCTTTACTTTTGAAGACTTTGCTGGACCTTGGCAGACTTTGCTATACCTTGGTAGACTTTGCTGGACCTTGGTAGACTTTGCTTTACCTTGGTAGACTTTGCTATACCTTGGTAGACTTTGCTGGACCTTGGTAGACTTTGCTGGACCTTGGAAGACTTTGCTATACCTTGGTAGACTTTGCTATACCTTGGTAGACTTTGCTATACCTTGGTAGACTTTGCTGAAACTTGGTGGACTTTGCTATACCTTGGTAGACTTTGCTATACCTTGGTAGACTTTGCTATACCTTGGTAGACTTTGCTATACCTTGGTAGACTTTGCTATACCTTGGTAGACTTTGCTGGACCTTGGTAGACTTTGCTATACCTTGGTAGACCTTGCTATACCTTGGTAGACTTTGCTATACCTTGGTAGACTTTGCTGGACCTTGGTAGACTTTGCTATACCTTGGTAGACTTTGCTATACCTTGGTAGACTTTGCTGGACCTTGGTAGACTTTGCTATACCTCGGTAGACTTTGCTATACCTTGGTAGACTTTGCTGGACCTTGGTAGACTTTCCTATACCTTGGTAGACTTTGCTATACCTTGGTAGATTTTGCTGGACCTTGGTAGACTTTGCTATACCTTGGTAGACTTTGCTGGACCTTTGTATACTTTGCTATACCTTGGTAGACTTTGCTATAGCTTGGTAGACTTTTATGGACCTTGTTAGACTTTGCTATACCTTGGTAGACTTTGCTATACCTTGGTAGACTTTGCTATACCTTGGTAGACTTTGCTGGACGTTGGTAGACTTTGCTGGACCTAGGTAGACTTTGCTATACCTTGGAATACTTTGCTATACCTTGGTAGACTTTGCTATACCTTGGTAGACTTTGCTATACCTTGGTAGACGTTGCTATACCTTGGTAGACTTTGCTATACCTTGGTAGACTTTGCTAAACCTTGGTAGACTTTGCTATACCTTGGTAGACTTTGCTATACCTTGGTAGACTTTGCTATACCTTGGTAGACTTTGCTATACCTTGGTAGACTTTGCTGGACCTTGGTAGACTTTGCTATACCTTGGTAGACTTTGCTGAACCTTGGTAGACTTTGCTGGACCTTGGTAGACTTTGCTATACCTTGGTAGACTTTGCTATACCTTGGTAGACTTTGCTATACCTTGGTAGACTTTGCTGGACCTTGGTAGACTTTGCTATACCTTGGTAGACTTTGCTATACCTTGGTAGACTTTGCTATACCTTGGTAGACTTTGCTGGACCTTGGTAGACTTTGCTATACCTTGGTAGACTTTGCTGGACCTTGGTAGACTTTGCTATACCTTGGTAGACTTTGCTATACCTTGGTAGACTTTGCTATACCTTGGTAGACTTTGTTGGACCTTGGTAGACTTTGCTATACCTTGGTAGACTTTGCTGGACATTGGTAGACTTTGCTATACCTTGGTAGACTTTGCTGGACATTGTTATACTTTGCTGGACCTTGGTAGACTTTGCTATACCTTGGTGGACTTTGCTATACCTTGGTAGACTTTGCTATACCTTGGTAGACTTTGCTGGACCTTGGTAGACTTTGCTATACCTTGGTAGACTTTGCTATACATTGGTAGACTTTGCTATACCTTGGTAGACTTTGCTGGACCTTGGTAGACTTTGCTATACCTTGGTAGACTTTGCTATACCTTGGTAGACTTTGCTATACCTTGGTAGACTTTGCTGGACCTTGGTAGACTTTGCTATACCTTGGTAGACTTTGCTATACCTTGGTAGACTTTGCTGGACCTTGGTAGACTTTGCTATACCTTGGTAGACTTTGCTATACCTTGGTAGACTTTGCTAAACCTTGGTAGACTTTGCTAGACCTTGGTAGACTTTGCTATACCTTGGTAGACTTTGCTATACCTTGGTAGACTTTGCTATACCTTGGTAGACTTTGCTATACCTTTTTAAACTTTGCTTTACTTTTGTAGACTTTGCTGGACCTTGGCAGACTTTGCTATACCTTGGTAGACTTTGCTGGACCTTGGTAGACTTTGCTTTACCTTGGTAGACTTTGCTATACCTTGGTAGACTTTGCTGGACCTTGGTAGACTTTGCTGGACCTTGGAAGACTTTGCTATACCTTGGTAGACTTTGCTATACCTTGGTAGACTTTGCTATACCTTGGTAGTCTTTGCTGGACCTTGGTGGACTTTGCTATACCTTGGTAGACTTTGCTATACCTTGGTAGACTTTGCTATACCTTGGTAGACTTTGCTGGACGTTGGTAGACTTTGCTATACCTTGGTAGACTTTGCTATACCTTAGTAGACTTTGCTATACCTTGGTAGACTTTGCTATACCTTGGTAGACTTTGCTATACCTTGGTAGACTTTGCTGGACCTTGGTAGACTTTGCTATACCTTGGTAGACTTTGCTATACCTTGGTAGACTTTGCTGGACCTTGGTAGACTTTGCTATACCTTGGTAGACTTTGCTATACCTTGGTAGACTTTGATGGACCTTGGTAGACTTTGCTATACCTTGGTAGACTTTGCTGGACCTTGGTAGACTTTGCTAAACCTTGGTAGACTTTGCTAAACCTTGGTAGACTTTGCTGAACCTTGGTAGACTTTGCTGGACCTTGGTAGACTTTGCTATACCTTGGTAGACTTTGCTGGACCTTGGTAGACTTTGCTATTCCTTGGTAGACTTTGCTATACCTTGGTAGATTTTGCTGGACCTTGGTAGACTTTTCTGGACCTTGGTAGACATTGCTGGAGCTCGGTAGACTTTGCTGGACCTTGGTAGACTTTGCTATACCTTGGTAGACTTTGCTATACCTTGGTAGACTTTGCTGGACCTTGGTAGACTTTGCTGGACATTGGTAGACTTTGCTATACCTTGGTAGACTTTGCTATACCTTGGTAGACTTTGCTATACCTTGGTAGACTTTGCTGGACCTTGGTAGACTTTGCTATACCTTGGTAGACTTTGCTGGACCTTGGTAGACTTTGCTGGACCTTAGTAGACTTTGCTATACCTTGGTAGACTTTGCTATACCTTGGTAGACTTTGCTGGACCTTGGTAGACTTTGCTATACCTTGGTAGACTTTGCTGGACCTTGGTAGACTTTGCTATACCTTGGTAGACTTTGTTATACCTTGGTAGACTTTGCTTGATCTTGGTAGACTTTGCTGGACCATGGTAGACTTTGCTGGACCTTGGTAGACTTTGCTATAGCTTGGTAGACTTTGATATACCTTGGTAGACTTTGCTATACCTTGGTAGACTTTGCTATACCTTGGTAGACTTTGCGATACCTTGGTAGACTTTCCTGGACCTTGGTAGACTTTGCTGGACCTTGGTAGACTTTGCTGGACCTTGGTAGACTTTGCTATACCTTGGTAGACTTTGCTGGACCTTGGTAGACTTTGCTGGACCTTGGTAGACTTTGCTGGATCTTGGTAGACTTTGCTATACCTTGGTAGATGTTGATATACCTTGGTAGACTTTGCTGGACCTTGGTAGACTTTGCTGGACCTTGGTAGACTTTGCTGGACCTTGGTAGACTTTGCTATACCTTGGAAGACTTTGCTGGACCTTGGTAGACTTTGCTGGACCTTGGTAGACTTTGCTATACCTTGTTAGACTTTGCTATACCTTGGTAGACTTTGCTGGACATTGGTATACTTTGCTGGACCTTGGTAGACTTTGCTATACCTTGGTAGACTTTGCTATACCTTGGTAGACTTTGCAATACCTTGGTAGACTTTGCTATACCTTGGTAGACTTTGCTGGACCTTGGTAGACTTTGCTATACCTTGGTAGACTTTGCTGGACCTTGGTAGACTTTGCTATACCTTGGTAGACAGTGCTATACTTTGGTAGACTTTGCTGGACCTTGGTATACTTTGCTGGACCTTGGTAGACTTTGCTATACCTTGGTAGACTTTGCTATACCTTGGTAGACTTTGCAAAACCTTGGTAGACTTTGCTGGACCTTGGTAGACTTTGCTATACCTTGGTGGACTTTGCTATACCTTGGTAGACTTTGCTATACCTTGGTAGACTTTGCTGGACCTTGGTAGACTTTGCTATACCTTGGTAGACTTTGTTATACCTTGGTAGACTTTGCTATACCTTGGTAGACTTTGCTATACCTTGGTAGACTTTGCTGGACCTTGGTAGACTTTGCTATACCTTGGTAGACTTTGCTGGACCTTGGTAGACTTTGCTATACCTTGGTAGACTTTGCTATACCTTGGTAGACTTTGCTATACCTTGGAAGACTTTGATGGACCTTGGAAGACTTTGCAATACATTGGTAGACTTTGCTATACCTTGGTAGACTTTGCTGGACCTTGGCAGACTTTGCTATACCTTGGTAGACTTTGCAAGACCTTGGTAGACTTTGCTGGACCTTGGTAGACTTTGCTGGACCTTGGTAGACTTTGCTATACCTTGGTAGACTTTGCTATACCTTGGTAGACTTTGCTGGACCTTGGTAGACTTTGCTGGACCTTGGTAGACTTTGCTATACCTTGGTAGACTTTGCTATACCTTGGTAGACTTTGCTATACCTTGGTAGACTTTGCTGGACCTTGGTAGACTTTGCTATACCTTGGTAGACTTTGCTGGACCTTGGTAGACTTTGCTATACCTTGGTAGACTTTGCTAAACCTTGGTAGACTTTGCTGAACCTTGGTAGACTTTGCTGGACCTTGGTAGACTTTGCTATACCTTGGTAGACTTTGCTGGACCTTGGTAGACTTTGCTATTCCTTGGTAGACTTTGCTATACCTTGGTAGATTTTGCTGGACCTTGGTAGACTTTTCTGGACCTTGGTAGACATTGCTGGAGCTCGGTAGACTTTGCTGGACCTTGGTAGACTTTGCTATACTTTGGTAGACTTTGATATACCTTGGTAGACTTTGCTGGACATTGGTAGACTTTGCTATACCTTGGTAGACTTTGCTATACCTTGGTAGACTTTGCTATACCTTGGTAGACTTTGCAGGACCTTGGTAGACTTTGCTATACCTTGGTAGACTTTGCTATACTTTGGTAGACTTTGCTGGACCTTGGTAGACTTTGCTATACCTTGGTAGACTTTGCTATACCTTGGTAGACTTTGCTATACCTTGGTAGACTTTGCTGGATCTTGGTAGACTTTGCTATACCTTGGTAGACTTTGCTATACCTTGGAAGACTTTGCTGGACCTTGGTAGACTTTGCTATACCTTGGTAGACTTTGCTATACCTTGGTAGACTTTGCTGGACCATGGTAGACTTTGCTGGACCTTGGTAGACTTTGCTAAAGCTTGGTAGACTTTGCTATACCTTGGTAGACTTTGCTATACCTTGGTAGACTTTGCTGGACCTTGGTAGACTTTGCTATACCTTGGTAGACTTTGCTGGACCTTGGTAGACTTTGCTATACCTTGGTAGACTTTGTTATACCTTGGTAGACTTTGCTTGATCTTGGTAGACTTTGCTGGACCATGGTAGACTTTGCTGGACCATGGTAGACTTTGCTATAGCTTGGTAGACTTTGATATACCTTGGTAGACTTTGCTATACCTTGGTAGACTTTGCTATACCTTGGTAGACTTTGCGATACCTTGGTAGACTTTCCTGGACCTTGGTAGACTTTGCTGGACCTTGGTAGACTTTGCTGGACCTTGGTAGACTTTGCTATACCTTGGTAGACTTTGTTGGACCTTGGTAGACTTTGCTGGACCTTGGTAGACTTTGCTATACCTTGGTAGATGTTGATATACCTTGGTAGACTTTGCTGGACCTTGGTAGACTTTGCTGGACCTTGGTAGACTTTGCTGGACCTTGGTAGACTTTGCTATACCTTGGAAGACTTTGCTGGACCTTGGTAGACTTTGCTGGACCTTGGTAGACTTTGCTATACCTTGGTAGACTTTGCTATACCTTGGTAGACTTTGCTGGACATTGGTATACTTTGCTGGACCTTGGTAGACTTTGCTATACCTTGGTAGACTTTGCTATACCTTGGTAGACTTTGCAATACCTTGGTAGACTTTGCTATACCTTGGTAGACTTTGCTGGACCTTGGTAGACTTTGCTATACCTTGGTAGACTTTGCTGGACCTTGGTAGACTTTGCTATACCTTGGTAGACATTGCTATACTTTGGTATACTTTGCTGGACCTTGGTAGACTTTGCTGGACCTTGGTAGACTTTGCTATACCTTGGTAGACTTTGCTATACCTTGGTAGACTTTGCAAAACCTTGGTAGACTTTGCTGGACCTTGGTAGACTTTGCTATACCTTGGTAGACTTTGCTATACCTTGGTAGACTTTGCTATACCTTGGTAGACTTTGCTGGACCTTGGAAGACTTTGCTATACCTTGGTAGACTTTGTTATACCTTGGTAGACTTTGCTATACCTTGGTAGACTTTGCTATACCTTGGTAGACTTTGCTGGACCTTGGTAGACTTTGCTATACCTTGGTAGACTTTGCTGGACCTTGGTAGACTTTGCTATACCTTGGTAGACTTTGCTATACCATAATAGACTTTGCTATACCTTGGTAGACTTTGCTGGACCTTGGTAGACTTTGCTATACGTTGGTAGACTTCGCTATACCTTGGTAGACTTTGCTGGACCTTGGTAGACTTTGCTGGACCTTGGTAGACTTTGCTATACTTTGGTAGACTTTTCTATACCTTGGTAGACTTTGCTATACCTTGGTAGACTTTGCTGGAGCTTGGTAGACTTTGCTATACCTTGGTAGACTTTGCTATACCTTGGTAGACTTTGCTGGACCTTGGGAGACTTTGCTGGACCTTGGTAGACTTTGCTATACCTTGGTAGACTTTGCAGGACCTTGGTAGACTTTGCTGGACCTTGGTAGACTTTGCTATACCTTGGTAGACTTTGCTGGACCTTGGTAGACTTTGCTGGACCTTGGTAGACTTTGCTATACCTTGGTAGACTTTGCTATACCTTGGTAGACTTTG
Organism: Trichomycterus rosablanca; assembly: GCF_030014385.1. Lineage (NCBI taxonomy): Eukaryota > Metazoa > Chordata > Actinopteri > Siluriformes > Trichomycteridae > Trichomycterus > Trichomycterus rosablanca. The sequence continues at coordinate 23,989,099 of NC_085989.1, read as the reverse complement.
CTATACCTTGGAAGACTTTGATGGACCTTGGAAAACTTTGCTATACCTTGGTAGACTTTGCTATACCTTGGTAGACTTTGCTGGACCTTGGTAGACTTTGCTATACCTTGGTAGACTTTGCTATACCTTGGTAGACTTTGCTGGACCTTGGTAGACTTTGCTGGACCTTGATAGACTTTGCTGGACCTTGGTAGACTTTGCTGGACCTTGGTAGACTTTGCTATACCTTGGTAGACTTTGCTATACCTTGGTAGACTTTGCTGGACCTTGGTAGACTTTGCTGGACCTTGGTAGACTTTGCTGGACCTTGGTAGACTTTGCTATACCCTGGTAGACTTTGCTATACCTTGGTAGACTTTGCTATACCTTGGTAGACTTTGCTAGACCTTGGTAGACTTTGCTATACCTTGGTAGACTTTGCTATACCTTGGTAGACTTTGCTATACCTTGGTAGACTTTGCTATACTTTTGTAGACTTTGCTGGACCTTGGCAGACTTTGCTATACCTTGGTAGACTTTGCTGGACCTTGGTAGACTTTGCTATACCTTGGTAGACTTTGTTATACCTTGGTAGACTTTGCTGGACCTTGGTAGACTTTGCTATACCTTGGAAGACTTTGCTATACCTTGGTAGACTTTGCTGGACGTTGGTAGACTTTGCTATACCTTGGTAGACTTTGCTATACCTTAGTAGACTTTGCTATACCTTGGTAGACTTTGCTATACCTTGGTAGACTTTGCTATACCTTGGTAGACTTTGCTGGACCTTGGTAGACTTTGCTATACCTTGGTAGACTTTGTTATACCTTGGTAGACTTTGCTGGACCTTGGTAGACTTTGCTATACCTTGGTAGACTTTGTTGGACCTTGGTAGACTTTGCTATACCTCGGTAGACTTTGCTATACCTTGGTAGACTTTCCTATACCTTGGTAGACTTTGCTATACCTTGGTAGACTTTGCTGGACCTTGGTAGACTTTGCTATACCTTGGTAGACTTTGCTGGACCTTGGTAGACTTTGCTATACCTTGGTAGACTTTGCTGGACCTTGGTAGACTTTGCTGGACCTTTGTATACTTTGCTATACCTTGGTAGACTTTGCTATACCTTGGTAGACTTTTATGGACCTTGTTAGACTTTGCTATACCTTGGTAGACTTTGCTATACCTTGGTAGACTTTGCTATACCTTGGTAGACTTTGCTGGACGTTGGTAGACTTTGCTGGACCTAGGTAGACTTTGCTATACCTTGGAAGACTTTGCTATACCTTGGTAGACTTTGCTATACCTTGGTAGACTTTGCTATAGCTTGGTAGACTTTGCTATACCTTGGTAGACTTTGCTAAACCTTGGTAGACTTTGCTATACCTTGGAAGACTTTGATGGACCTTGGAAAACTTTGCTATACCTTGGTAGACTTTGCTATACCTTGGTAGACTTTGCTATACCTTGGTAGACTTTGCTATACCTTGGAAGACTTTGCTGGACCTTGGTAGACTTTGCTGGACCTTGGTAGACTTTGCTGGACCTTGGTAGACTTTGCTATACCTTGGTAGACTTTGCTATGCCTTGGTAGACTTTGCTATACCTTGGTAGACTTTGCTATACCTTGGTAGACTTTGCTAGACCTTGGTAGACTTTGCTATACCTTGGTAGACTTTGCTATACCTTGGTAGACTTTGCTATACCTTGGTAGACTTTGCTATACCTTGGTAGACTTTGCTGGACCTTGGTAGACTTTGCTATACCTTGGTAGACTTTGTTGGACCTTGGTAGACTTTGCTGGACCTTGGTAGACTTTGCTATACCTTGGTAGATGTTGATATACCTTGGTAGACTTTGCTGGACCTTGGTAGACTTTGCTGGACCTTGGTAGACTTTGCTGGACCTTGGTAGACTTTGCTATACCTTGGAAGACTTTGCTGGACCTTGGTAGACTTTGCTGGACCTTGGTAGACTTTGCTATACCTTGGTAGACTTTGCTATACCTTGGTAGACTTTGCTGGACATTGGTATACTTTGCTGGACCTTGGTAGACTTTGCTATACCTTGGTAGACTTTGCTATACCTTGGTAGACTTTGCAATACCTTGGTAGACTTTGCTATACCTTGGTAGACTTTGCTGGACCTTGGTAGACTTTGCTATACCTTGGTAGACTTTGCTGGACCTTGGTAGACTTTGCTATACCTTGGTAGACATTGCTATACTTTGGTATACTTTGCTGGACCTTGGTAGACTTTGCTGGACCTTGGTAGACTTTGCTATACCTTGGTAGACTTTGCTATACCTTGGTAGACTTTGCAAAACCTTGGTAGACTTTGCTGGACCTTGGTAGACTTTGCTATACCTTGGTAGACTTTGCTATACCTTGGTAGACTTTGCTATACCTTGGTAGACTTTGCTGGACCTTGGAAGACTTTGCTATACCTTGGTAGACTTTGTTATACCTTGGTAGACTTTGCTATACCTTGGTAGACTTTGCTATACCTTGGTAGACTTTGCTGGACCTTGGTAGACTTTGCTATACCTTGGTAGACTTTGCTGGACCTTGGTAGACTTTGCTATACCTTGGTAGACTTTGCTATACCATAATAGACTTTGCTATACCTTGGTAGACTTTGCTGGACCTTGGTAGACTTTGCTATACGTTGGTAGACTTCGCTATACCTTGGTAGACTTTGCTGGACCTTGGTAGACTTTGCTGGACCTTGGTAGACTTTGCTATACTTTGGTAGACTTTTCTATACCTTGGTAGACTTTGCTATACCTTGGTAGACTTTGCTGGAGCTTGGTAGACTTTGCTATACCTTGGTAGACTTTGCTATACCTTGGTAGACTTTGCTGGACCTTGGGAGACTTTGCTGGACCTTGGGAGACTTTGCTATACCTTGGTAGACTTTGCAGGACCTTGGTAGACTTTGCTGGACCTTGGTAGACTTTGCTATACCTTGGTAGACTTTGCTGGACCTTGGTAGACTTTGCTGGACCTTGGTAGACTTTGCTATACCTTGGTAGACTTTGCTATACCTTGGTAGACTTTGCTATACCTTGGAAGACTTTGATGGACCTTGGAAAACTTTGCTATACCTTGGTAGACTTTGCTATACCTTGGTAGACTTTGCTGGACCTTGGTAGACTTTGCTATACCTTGGTAGACTTTGCTATACCTTGGTAGACTTTGCTGGACCTTGGTAGACTTTGCTGGACATTGGTAGACTTTGCTATACCTTGGTAGACTTTGCTATACCTTGGTAGACTTTGCTGGACCTTGATAGACTTTGCTGGACCTTGGTAGACTTTGCTGGACCTTGGTAGACTTTGCTATACCTTGGTAGACTTTGCTATACCTTGGTAGACTTTGCTGGACCTTGGTAGACTTTGCTGGACCTTGGTAGACTTTGCTGGACCTTGGTAGACTTTGCTATACCCTGGTAGACTTTGCTATACCTTGGTAGACTTTGCTATACCTTGGTAGACTTTGCTAGACCTTGGTAGACTTTGCTATACCTTGGTAGACTTTGCTATACCTTGGTAGACTTTGCTATACCTTGGTAGACTTTGCTATACTTTTGTAGACTTTGCTGGACCTTGGCAGACTTTGCTATACCTTGGTAGACTTTGCTGGACCTTGGTAGACTTTGCTATACCTTGGTAGACTTTGTTATACCTTGGTAGACTTTGCTGGACCTTGGTAGACTTTGCTATACCTTGGAAGACTTTGCTATACCTTGGTAGACTTTGCTGGACGTTGGTAGACTTTGCTATACCTTGGTAGACTTTGCTATACCTTAGTAGACTTTGCTATACCTTGGTAGACTTTGCTATACCTTGGTAGACTTTGCTATACCTTGGTAGACTTTGCTGGACCTTGGTAGACTTTGCTATACCTTGGTAGACTTTGTTATACCTTGGTAGACTTTGCTGGACCTTGGTAGACTTTGCTATACCTTGGTAGACTTTGTTGGACCTTGGTAGACTTTGCTATACCTCGGTAGACTTTGCTATACCTTGGTAGACTTTCCTATACCTTGGTAGACTTTGCTATACCTTGGTAGACTTTGCTGGACCTTGGTAGACTTTGCTATACCTTGGTAGACTTTGCTGGACCTTGGTAGACTTTGCTATACCTTGGTAGACTTTGCTGGACCTTGGTAGACTTTGCTGGACCTTTGTATACTTTGCTATACCTTGGTAGACTTTGCTATACCTTGGTAGACTTTTATGGACCTTGTTAGACTTTGCTATACCTTGGTAGACTTTGCTATACCTTGGTAGACTTTGCTATACCTTGGTAGACTTTGCTGGACGTTGGTAGACTTTGCTGGACCTAGGTAGACTTTGCTATACCTTGGAAGACTTTGCTATACCTTGGTAGACTTTGCTATACCTTGGTAGACTTTGCTATAGCTTGGTAGACTTTGCTATACCTTGGTAGACTTTGCTAAACCTTGGTAGACTTTGCTATACCTTGGAAGACTTTGATGGACCTTGGAAAACTTTGCTATACCTTGGTAGACTTTGCTATACCTTGGTAGACTTTGCTATACCTTGGTAGACTTTGCTATACCTTGGAAGACTTTGCTGGACCTTGGTAGACTTTGCTGGACCTTGGTAGACTTTGCTGGACCTTGGTAGACTTTGCTATACCTTGGTAGACTTTGCTATGCCTTGGTAGACTTTGCTATACCTTGGTAGACTTTGCTATACCTTGGTAGACTTTGCTATACCTTGGTAGACTTTGCTAGACCTTGGTAGACTTTGCTATACCTTGGTAGACTTTGCTATACCTTGGTAGACTTTGCTATACCTTGGTAGACTTTGCTATACCTTGGTAGACTTTGCTATACCTTGGTAGACTTTGCTGGACCTTGGTAGACTTTGCTATACCTTGGTAGACTTTGCTATACCTTGGTAGACTTTGCTGAACCTTGGTAGACTTTGCTATACCTTGGTAGACTTTGCTATACCTTGGTAGACTTTGCTATACCTTGGTAGACTTTGCTATACCTTGGTAGACTTTGCTGGACGTTGGTAGACTTTGCTATACCTTGGTAGACTTTGCTATACCTTAGTAGACTTTGCTATACCTTGGTAGACTTTGCTATACCTTGGTAGACTTTGCTATACCTTGGTAGACTTTGCTGGACCTTGGTAGACTTTGCTTTACCTTGGTAGACTTTGCTATACCTTGGTAGACTTTGCTGGACCTTGGTAGACTTTGCTGGACCTTGGAAGACTTTGCTATACCTTGGTAGACTTTGCTATACCTTGGTAGACTTTGCTATACCTTGGTAGTCTTTGCTGGACCTTGGTGGACTTTGCTATACCTTGGTAGACTTTGCTATACCTTGGTAGACTTTGCTATACCTTGGTAGACTTTGCTGGACGTTGGTAGACTTTGCTATACCTTGGTAGACTTTGCTATACCTTAGTAGACTTTGCTATACCTTGGTAGACTTTGCTATACCTTGGTAGACTTTGCTATACCTTGGTAGACTTTGCTGGACCTTGGTAGACTTTGCTATACCTTGGTAGACTTTGCTATACCTTGGTAGACTTTGCTGGACCTTGGTAGACTTTGCTATACCTTGGTAGACTTTGCTATACCTTGGTAGACTTTGCTGGACCTTGGTAGACTTTGCTATACCTCGGTAGACTTTGCTATACCTTGGTAGACTTTGCTGGACCTTGGAAGACTTTCCTATACCTTGGTAGACTTTGCTATACCTTGGTAGACTTTGCTGGACCTTGGTAGACTTTGCTATACCTTGGTAGACTTTGCTGGACCTTGGTAGACTTTGCTGGACCTTTGTATACTTTGCTATACCTTGGTAGACTTTGCTATAGCTTGGTAGACTTTTATGGACCTTGTTAGACTTTGCTATACCTTGGTAGACTTTGCTATACCTTGGTAGACTTTGCTATACCTTGGTAGACTTTGCTGGACGTTGGTAGACTTTGCTGGACCTAGGTAGACTTTGCTATACCTTGGAAGACTTTGCTATACCTTGGTAGACTTTGCTATACCTTGGTAGACTTTGCTATACCTTGGTAGACTTTGCTATACCTTGGTAGACTTTGCTATACCTTGGTAGACTTTGCTAAACCTTGGTAGACTTTGCTATACCTTGGTAGACTTTGCTATACCTTGGTAGACTTTGCTATACCTTGGTAGACTTTGCTGGACCTTGGTAGACTTTGCTATACCTTGGTAGACTTTGCTGGACCTTGGTAGACTTTGCTATACCTTGGTAGTCTTTGCTGGACCTTGGTGGACTTTGCTATACCTTGGTAGACTTTGCTATACCTTGGTAGACTTTGCTATACCTTGGTAGACTTTGCTGGACGTTGGTAGACTTTGCTATACCTTGGTAGACTTTGCTATACCTTAGTAGACTTTGCTATACCTTGGTAGACTTTGCTATACCTTGGTAGACTTTGCTATACCTTGGTAGACTTTGCTGGACCTTGGTAGACTTTGCTATACCTTGGTAGACTTTGCTATACCTTGGTAGACTTTGCTGGACCTTGGTAGACTTTGCTATACCTTGGTAGACTTTGCTATACCTTGGTAGACTTTGCTGGACCTTGGTAGACTTTGCTATACCTCGGTAGACTTTGCTATACCTTGGTAGACTTTGCTGGACCTTGGAAGACTTTCCTATACCTTGGTAGACTTTGCTATACCTTGGTAGACTTTGCTGGACCTTGGTAGACTTTGCTATACCTTGGTAGACTTTGCTGGACCTTGGTAGACTTTGCTGGACCTTTGTATACTTTGCTATACCTTGGTAGACTTTGCTATAGCTTGGTAGACTTTTATGGACCTTGTTAGACTTTGCTATACCTTGGTAGACTTTGCTATACCTTGGTAGACTTTGCTATACCTTGGTAGACTTTGCTGGACGTTGGTAGACTTTGCTGGACCTAGGTAGACTTTGCTATACCTTGGAAGACTTTGCTATACCTTGGTAGACTTTGCTATACCTTGGTAGACTTTGCTATACCTTGGTAGACTTTGCTATACCTTGGTAGACTTTGCTATACCTTGGTAGACTTTGCTAAACCTTGGTAGACTTTGCTATACCTTGGTAGACTTTGCTATACCTTGGTAGACTTTGCTATACCTTGGTAGACTTTGCTATACCTTGGTAGACTTTGCTGGACCTTGGTAGACTTTGCTATACCTTGGTAGACTTTGCTGGACCTTGGTAGACTTTGCTATACCTTGGTAGACTTTGCTATACCTTGGTAGACTTTGCTGGACCTTGGTAGACTTTGCTGTACCTTGGTAGACTTTGCTATACCTTGGTAGACTTTGCTGGACCTTGGTAGACTTTGCTATACCTTGTTAGACTTTGCTATACCTTTTTTAGACTTTGCTATACCTTGGTAGACTTTTTTGCTATACCTTGGTAGACTTTGCTGGACCTTGGTAGACTTTGCTATACCTTGGTAGACTTTGCTGGACCTTGGTAGACTTTGCTATACCTTGGTAGACTTTGTTGTACCTTGGTAGACTTTGCTATACCTTGGTAGACTTTGCTGGACCTTGGTATACTTTGCTATACCTTGGTAGACTTTGCTATACCTTGGTAGACTTTGCTATACCATGGTCGACTTTGCTGGACCTTGGTAGACTTTGCTATACCTTGGTAGACTTTGCTATACCTTGGTAGACTTTGTTATACCTTGGTAGACTTTGCTGGACCTTGGTAGACTTTGCTATACCTTGGTAGACTTTGCTGGACCTTGGTAGACTTTGCTATACCTTGGTAGACTTTGCTATACCTTGGTAGACTTTGCTATACCTTGGTAGACTTTGCTGGACCTTGGTAGACTTTGCTATACCTTGGTAGACTTTGCTGGACCTTGGTAGACTTTGCTATACCTTTTTAGACTTTGCTATTCCTTGGTAGACTTTGCTGGACCTTGGTAGAGTTTGCTGGACCTTTCTATACTTTGCTATACCTTGGTAGACTTTGCTATACCTTGGTAGACTTTTCTGGACCTTGTTAGACTTTGCTATACCTTGTTAGACTTTGCTATACCTTGGTAGACTTTGCTATACCTTGGTAGACTTTGCTGGACGTTGGTAGACTTTGCTAAACCTTGGTAGACTTTGCTATACCTTCAAAGACTTTGCTGGACCTTGGTAGACTTTGCTGGACCTAGGAAGACTTTGCTATACCTTGGAAGACTTTGCTATACCTTGGTAGACTTTGCTATACCTTGGTAGACTTTGCTATACCTTGGTAGACTTTGCTATACCTTGGTAGACTTTGCTGGACCTTGGTAGACTTTGCTTTACCTTGGTAGACTTTGCTATACCTTGGTAGACTTTGCTATACCTTGGTAGACTTTGCTGGACCTTGGTAGACTTTGCTATACCTTGGAAGACTTTGCTGGACCTTGGTAGACTTTGCTATACCTTGGTAGACTTTGCTGGACCTTGGCAGACTTTGCTATACCTTGGTAGACTTTGTTGGACCTTGGTAGACTTTGCTTTACCTTGGTAGACTTTGCTATACCTTGGTAGACTTTGCTGGACCTTGGTAGACTTTGCTGGACCTTGGAAGACTTTGCTATACCTTGGTAGACTTTGCTATACCTTGGTAGACTTTGCTATACCTTGGTAGACTTTGCTGAAACTTGGTGGACTTTGCTACACCTTGGTAGACTTTGCTATACCTTGGTAGACTTTGCTATACCTTGGTAGACTTTGCTATACCTTGGTAGACTTTGCTATACCTTGGTAGACTTTGCTGGACCTTGGTAGACTTTGCTATACCTTGGTAGACCTTGCTATACCTTGGTAGACTTTGCTATACCTTGGTAGACTTTGCTGGACCTTGGTAGACTTTGCTATACCTTGGTAGACTTTGCTATACCTTGGTAGACTTTGCTGGACCTTGGTAGACTTTGCTATACCTCGGTAGACTTTGCTATACCTTGGTAGACTTTGCTGGACCTTGGTAGACTTTCCTATACCTTGGTAGACTTTGCTATACCTTGGTAGATTTTGCTGGACCTTGGTAGACTTTGCTATACCTTGGTAGACTTTGCTGGACCTTTGTATACTTTGCTATACCTTGGTAGACTTTGCTATAGCTTGGTAGACTTTTATGGACCTTGTTAGACTTTGCTATACCTTGGTAGACTTTGCTATACCTTGGTAGACTTTGCTATACCTTGGTAGACTTTGCTGGACGTTGGTAGACTTTGCTGGACCTAGGTAGACTTTGCTATACCTTGGAATACTTTGCTATACCTTGGTAGACTTTGCTATACCTTGGTAGACTTTGCTATACCTTGGTAGACGTTGCTATACCTTGGTAGACTTTGCTATACCTTGGTAGACTTTGCTAAACCTTGGTAGACTTTGCTATACCTTGGTAGACTTTGCTATACCTTGGTAGACTTTGCTATACCTTGGTAGACTTTGCTGGACCTTGGTAGACTTTGCTATACCTTGGTAGACTTTGCTGAACCTTGGTAGACTATGCTGGACCTTGGTAGACTTTGCTATACCTTGGTAGACTTTGCTATACCTTGGTAGACTTTGCTATACCTTGATAGACTTTGCTGGACCTTGGTAGACTTTGCTATACCTTGGTAGACTTTGCTATACCTTGGTAGACTTTGCTATACCTTGGTAGACTTTGCTGGACCTTGGTAGACTTTGCTATACCTTGGTAGACTTTGCTGGACCTTGGTAGACTTTGCTATACCTTGGTAGACTTTGCTATACCTTGGTAGACTTTGTTGGACCCTGGTAGACTTTGCTATACCTTGGTAGACTTTGCTGGACATTGGTAGACTTTGCTATACCTTGGTAGACTTTGCTGGACATTGTTATACTTTGCTGGACCTTGGTAGACTTTGCTATACCTTGGTGGACTTTGCTATACCTTGGTAGACTTTGCTATACCTTGGTAGACTTTGCTGGACCTTGGTAGACTTTGCTATACCTTGGTAGACTTTGCTATACATTGGTAGACTTTGCTATACCTTGGTAGACTTTGCTGGACCTTGGTAGACTTTGCTATACCTTGGTAGACTTTGCTATACCTTGGTAGACTTTGCTATACCTTGGTAGACTTTGCTGGACCTTGGTAGACTTTGCTATACCTTGGTAGACTTTGCTATACCTTGGTAGACTTTGCTGGACCTTGGTAGACTTTGCTATACCTTGGTAGACTTTGCTATACCTTGGTAGACTTTGCTAAACCTTGGTAGACTTTGCTAGACCTTGGTAGACTTTGCTATACCTTGGTAGACTTTGCTATACCTTGGTAGACTTTGCTATACCTTGGTAGACTTTGCTATACCTTTTTAAACTTTGCTTTACTTTTGTAGACTTTGCTGGACCTTGGCAGACTTTGCTATACCTTGGTAGACTTTGCTGGACCTTGGTAGACTTTGCTTTACCTTGGTAGACTTTGCTATACCTTGGTAGACTTTGCTGGACCTTGGTAGACTTTGCTGGACCTTGGAAGACTTTGCTATACCTTGGTAGACTTTGCTATACCTTGGTAGACTTTGCTATACCTTGGTAGTCTTTGCTGGACCTTGGTAGACTTTGCTATACCTCGGTAGACTTTGCTATACCTTGGTAGACTTTGCTGGACCTTGGTAGACTTTGCTATACCTTGGTAGACTTTGCTATACCTTGGTAGACTTTGCTGGACCTTGGTAGACTTTGCTATACCTTGGTAGACTTTGCTGGACCTTGGTAGACTTTGCTGGACCTTTGTATACTTTGCTATACCTTGGTAGACTTTGCTATAGCTTGGTAGACTTTTATGGACCTTGTTAGACTTTGCTATACCTTGGTAGACTTTGCTATACCTTGGTAGACTTTGCTATACCTTGGTAGACTTTGCTGGACGTTGGTAGACTTTGCTGGACCTAGGTAGACTTTGCTATACCTTGGAAGACTTTGCTATACCTTGGTAGACTTTGCTATACCTTGGTAGACTTTGCTATACCTTGGTAGACTTTGCTATACCTTGGTAGACTTTGCTATACCTTGGTAGACTTTGCTAAACCTTGGTAGACTTTGCTATACCTTGGTAGACTTTGCTATACCTTGGTAGACTTTGCTATACCTTGGTAGACTTTGCTATACCTTGGTAGACTTTGCTGGACCTTGGTAGACTTTGCTATACCTTGGTAGACTTTGCTGGACCTTGGTAGACTTTGCTATACCTTGGTAGACTTTGCTGGACCTTGGTAGACTTTGCTGTACCTTGGTAGACTTTGCTATATCTTGGTAGACTTTGCTGGACCTTGGTAGACTTTGCTATACCTTGTTAGACTTTGCTATACCTTTTTTAGACTTTGCTATACCTTGGTAGACTTTTTGCTATACCTTGGTAGACTTTGCTGGACCTTGGTAGACTTTGCTATACCTTGGTAGACTTTGCTGGACCTTGGTAGACTTTGCTATACCTTGGTAGACTTTGTTGTACCTTGGTAGACTTTGCTATACCTTGGTAGACTTTGCTGGACCTTGGTAGACTTTGATATACCTTGGTAGACTTTGCTATACCTTGGTAGACTTTGCTATACCATGGTCGACTTTGCTGGACCTTGGTAGACTTTGCTATACCTTGGTAGACTTTGCTATACCTTGGTAGACTTTGTTATACCTTGGTAGACTTTGCTGGACCTTGGTAGACTTTGCTATACCTTGGTAGACTTTGCTATACCTTGGTAGACTTTGCTATACCTTGGTAGACTTTGCTGGACCTTGGTAGACTTTGCTGTACCTTGGTAGACTTTGCTATACCTTGGTAGACTTTGCTGGACCTTGGTAGACTTTGCTATACCTTGTTAGACTTTGCTATACCTTTTTTAGACTTTGCTATACCTTGGTAGACTTTTTGCTATACCTTGGTAGACTTTGCTGGACCTTGGTAGACTTTGCTATACCTTGGTAGACTTTGCTGGACCTTGGTAGACTTTGCTATACCTTGGTAGACTTTGCTGGACCTTGGTAGACTTTGCTATACCTTGGAAGACTTTGCTATACCTTGGTAGACTTTGCTGGACGTTGGTAGACTTTGCTATACCTTGGTAGACTTTGCTATACCTTAGTAGACTTTGCTATACCTTGGTAGACTTTGCTATACCTTGGTAGACTTTGCTATACCTTGGTAGACTTTGCTGGACCTTGGTAGACTTTGCTATACCTTGGTAGACTTTGTTATACCTTGGTAGACTTTGCTGGACCTTGGTAGACTTTGCTATACCTTGGTAGACTTTGTTGGACCTTGGTAGACTTTGCTATACCTCGGTAGACTTTGCTATACCTTGGTAGACTTTCCTATACCTTGGTAGACTTTGCTATACCTTGGTAGACTTTGCTGGACCTTGGTAGACTTTGCTATACCTTGGTAGACTTTGCTGGACCTTGGTAGACTTTGCTATACCTTGGTAGACTTTGCTGGACCTTGGTAGACTTTGCTGGACCTTTGTATACTTTGCTATACCTTGGTAGACTTTGCTATACCTTGGTAGACTTTTATGGACCTTGTTAGACTTTGCTATACCTTGGTAGACTTTGCTATACCTTGGTAGACTTTGCTATACCTTGGTAGACTTTGCTGGACGTTGGTAGACTTTGCTGGACCTAGGTAGACTTTGCTATACCTTGGAAGACTTTGCTATACCTTGGTAGACTTTGCTATACCTTGGTAGACTTTGCTATAGCTTGGTAGACTTTGCTATACCTTGGTAGACTTTGCTAAACCTTGGTAGACTTTGCTATACCTTGGAAGACTTTGATGGACCTTGGAAAACTTTGCTATACCTTGGTAGACTTTGCTATACCTTGGTAGACTTTGCTATACCTTGGTAGACTTTGCTATACCTTGGAAGACTTTGCTGGACCTTGGTAGACTTTGCTGGACCTTGGTAGACTTTGCTGGACCTTGGTAGACTTTGCTATACCTTGGTAGACTTTGCTATGCCTTGGTAGACTTTGCTATACCTTGGTAGACTTTGCTATACCTTGGTAGACTTTGCTATACCTTGGTAGACTTTGCTAGACCTTGGTAGACTTTGCTATACCTTGGTAGACTTTGCTATACCTTGGTAGACTTTGCTATACCTTGGTAGACTTTGCTATACCTTGGTAGACTTTGCTATACCTTGGTAGACTTTGCTGGACCTTGGTAGACTTTGCTATACCTTGGTAGACTTTGCTATACCTTGGTAGACTTTGCTGGACCTTGGTAGACTTTGCTATACCTTGGTAGACTTTGCTATACCTTGGTAGACTTTGCTATACCTTGGTAGACTTTGCTATACCTTGGTAGACTTTGCTGGACGTTGGTAGACTTTGCTATACCTTGGTAGACTTTGCTATACCTTAGTAGACTTTGCTATACCTTGGTAGACTTTGCTATACCTTGGTAGACTTTGCTATACCTTGGTAGACTTTGCTGGACCTTGGTAGACTTTGCTTTACCTTGGTAGACTTTGCTATACCTTGGTAGACTTTGCTGGACCTTGGTAGACTTTGCTGGACCTTGGAAGACTTTGCTATACCTTGGTAGACTTTGCTATACCTTGGTAGACTTTGCTATACCTTGGTAGTCTTTGCTGGACCTTGGTGGACTTTGCTATACCTTGGTAGACTTTGCTATACCTTGGTAGACTTTGCTATACCTTGGTAGACTTTGCTGGACGTTGGTAGACTTTGCTATACCTTGGTAGACTTTGCTATACCTTAGTAGACTTTGCTATACCTTGGTAGACTTTGCTATACCTTGGTAGACTTTGCTATACCTTGGTAGACTTTGCTGGACCTTGGTAGACTTTGCTATACCTTGGTAGACTTTGCTATACCTTGGTAGACTTTGCTGGACCTTGGTAGACTTTGCTATACCTTGGTAGACTTTGCTATACCTTGGTAGACTTTGCTGGACCTTGGTAGACTTTGCTATACCTCGGTAGACTTTGCTATACCTTGGTAGACTTTGCTGGACCTTGGAAGACTTTCCTATACCTTGGTAGACTTTGCTATACCTTGGTAGACTTTGCTGGACCTTGGTAGACTTTGCTATACCTTGGTAGACTTTGCTGGACCTTGGTAGACTTTGCTGGACCTTTGTATACTTTGCTATACCTTGGTAGACTTTGCTATAGCTTGGTAGACTTTTATGGACCTTGTTAGACTTTGCTATACCTTGGTAGACTTTGCTATACCTTGGTAGACTTTGCTATACCTTGGTAGACTTTGCTGGACGTTGGTAGACTTTGCTGGACCTAGGTAGACTTTGCTATACCTTGGAAGACTTTGCTATACCTTGGTAGACTTTGCTATACCTTGGTAGACTTTGCTATACCTTGGTAGACTTTGCTATACCTTGGTAGACTTTGCTATACCTTGGTAGACTTTGCTAAACCTTGGTAGACTTTGCTATACCTTGGTAGACTTTGCTATACCTTGGTAGACTTTGCTATACCTTGGTAGACTTTGCTGGACCTTGGTAGACTTTGCTATACCTTGGTAGACTTTGCTGGACCTTGGTAGACTTTGCTATACCTTGGTAGTCTTTGCTGGACCTTGGTGGACTTTGCTATACCTTGGTAGACTTTGCTATACCTTGGTAGACTTTGCTATACCTTGGTAGACTTTGCTGGACGTTGGTAGACTTTGCTATACCTTGGTAGACTTTGCTATACCTTAGTAGACTTTGCTATACCTTGGTAGACTTTGCTATACCTTGGTAGACTTTGCTATACCTTGGTAGACTTTGCTGGACCTTGGTAGACTTTGCTATACCTTGGTAGACTTTGCTATACCTTGGTAGACTTTGCTGGACCTTGGTAGACTTTGCTATACCTTGGTAGACTTTGCTATACCTTGGTAGACTTTGCTGGACCTTGGTAGACTTTGCTATACCTCGGTAGACTTTGCTATACCTTGGTAGACTTTGCTGGACCTTGGAAGACTTTCCTATACCTTGGTAGACTTTGCTATACCTTGGTAGACTTTGCTGGACCTTGGTAGACTTTGCTATACCTTGGTAGACTTTGCTGGACCTTGGTAGACTTTGCTGGACCTTTGTATACTTTGCTATACCTTGGTAGACTTTGCTATAGCTTGGTAGACTTTTATGGACCTTGTTAGACTTTGCTATACCTTGGTAGACTTTGCTATACCTTGGTAGACTTTGCTATACCTTGGTAGACTTTGCTGGACGTTGGTAGACTTTGCTGGACCTAGGTAGACTTTGCTATACCTTGGAAGACTTTGCTATACCTTGGTAGACTTTGCTATACCTTGGTAGACTTTGCTATACCTTGGTAGACTTTGCTATACCTTGGTAGACTTTGCTATACCTTGGTAGACTTTGCTAAACCTTGGTAGACTTTGCTATACCTTGGTAGACTTTGCTATACCTTGGTAGACTTTGCTATACCTTGGTAGACTTTGCTATACCTTGGTAGACTTTGCTGGACCTTGGTAGACTTTGCTATACCTTGGTAGACTTTGCTGGACCTTGGTAGACTTTGCTATACCTTGGTAGACTTTGCTATACCTTGGTAGACTTTGCTGGACCTTGGTAGACTTTGCTGTACCTTGGTAGACTTTGCTATACCTTGGTAGACTTTGCTGGACCTTGGTAGACTTTGCTATACCTTGTTAGACTTTGCTATACCTTTTTTAGACTTTGCTATACCTTGGTAGACTTTTTTGCTATACCTTGGTAGACTTTGCTGGACCTTGGTAGACTTTGCTATACCTTGGTAGACTTTGCTGGACCTTGGTAGACTTTGCTATACCTTGGTAGACTTTGTTGTACCTTGGTAGACTTTGCTATACCTTGGTAGACTTTGCTGGACCTTGGTATACTTTGCTATACCTTGGTAGACTTTGCTATACCTTGGTAGACTTTGCTATACCATGGTCGACTTTGCTGGACCTTGGTAGACTTTGCTATACCTTGGTAGACTTTGCTATACCTTGGTAGACTTTGTTATACCTTGGTAGACTTTGCTGGACCTTGGTAGACTTTGCTATACCTTGGTAGACTTTGCTGGACCTTGGTAGACTTTGCTATACCTTGGTAGACTTTGCTATACCTTGGTAGACTTTGCTATACCTTGGTAGACTTTGCTGGACCTTGGTAGACTTTGCTATACCTTGGTAGACTTTGCTGGACCTTGGTAGACTTTGCTATACCTTTTTAGACTTTGCTATTCCTTGGTAGACTTTGCTGGACCTTGGTAGAGTTTGCTGGACCTTTCTATACTTTGCTATACCTTGGTAGACTTTGCTATACCTTGGTAGACTTTTCTGGACCTTGTTAGACTTTGCTATACCTTGTTAGACTTTGCTATACCTTGGTAGACTTTGCTATACCTTGGTAGACTTTGCTGGACGTTGGTAGACTTTGCTAAACCTTGGTAGACTTTGCTATACCTTCAAAGACTTTGCTGGACCTTGGTAGACTTTGCTGGACCTAGGAAGACTTTGCTATACCTTGGAAGACTTTGCTATACCTTGGTAGACTTTGCTATACCTTGGTAGACTTTGCTATACCTTGGTAGACTTTGCTATACCTTGGTAGACTTTGCTGGACCTTGGTAGACTTTGCTTTACCTTGGTAGACTTTGCTATACCTTGGTAGACTTTGCTATACCTTGGTAGACTTTGCTGGACCTTGGTAGACTTTGCTATACCTTGGAAGACTTTGCTGGACCTTGGTAGACTTTGCTATACCTTGGTAGACTTTGCTGGACCTTGGCAGACTTTGCTATACCTTGGTAGACTTTGTTGGACCTTGGTAGACTTTGCTTTACCTTGGTAGACTTTGCTATACCTTGGTAGACTTTGCTGGACCTTGGTAGACTTTGCTGGACCTTGGAAGACTTTGCTATACCTTGGTAGACTTTGCTATACCTTGGTAGACTTTGCTATACCTTGGTAGACTTTGCTGAAACTTGGTGGACTTTGCTACACCTTGGTAGACTTTGCTATACCTTGGTAGACTTTGCTATACCTTGGTAGACTTTGCTATACCTTGGTAGACTTTGCTATACCTTGGTAGACTTTGCTGGACCTTGGTAGACTTTGCTATACCTTGGTAGACCTTGCTATACCTTGGTAGACTTTGCTATACCTTGGTAGACTTTGCTGGACCTTGGTAGACTTTGCTATACCTTGGTAGACTTTGCTATACCTTGGTAGACTTTGCTGGACCTTGGTAGACTTTGCTATACCTCGGTAGACTTTGCTATACCTTGGTAGACTTTGCTGGACCTTGGTAGACTTTCCTATACCTTGGTAGACTTTGCTATACCTTGGTAGATTTTGCTGGACCTTGGTAGACTTTGCTATACCTTGGTAGACTTTGCTGGACCTTTGTATACTTTGCTATACCTTGGTAGACTTTGCTATAGCTTGGTAGACTTTTATGGACCTTGTTAGACTTTGCTATACCTTGGTAGACTTTGCTATACCTTGGTAGACTTTGCTATACCTTGGTAGACTTTGCTGGACGTTGGTAGACTTTGCTGGACCTAGGTAGACTTTGCTATACCTTGGAATACTTTGCTATACCTTGGTAGACTTTGCTATACCTTGGTAGACTTTGCTATACCTTGGTAGACGTTGCTATACCTTGGTAGACTTTGCTATACCTTGGTAGACTTTGCTAAACCTTGGTAGACTTTGCTATACCTTGGTAGACTTTGCTATACCTTGGTAGACTTTGCTATACCTTGGTAGACTTTGCTGGACCTTGGTAGACTTTGCTATACCTTGGTAGACTTTGCTGAACCTTGGTAGACTATGCTGGACCTTGGTAGACTTTGCTATACCTTGGTAGACTTTGCTATACCTTGGTAGACTTTGCTATACCTTGATAGACTTTGCTGGACCTTGGTAGACTTTGCTATACCTTGGTAGACTTTGCTATACCTTGGTAGACTTTGCTGGACCTTGGTAGACTTTGCTATACCTTGGTAGACTTTGCTGGACCTTGGTAGACTTTGCTATACCTTGGTAGACTTTGCTATACCTTGGTAGACTTTGTTGGACCCTGGTAGACTTTGCTATACCTTGGTAGACTTTGCTGGACATTGGTAGACTTTGCTATACCTTGGTAGACTTTGCTGGACATTGTTATACTTTGCTGGACCTTGGTAGACTTTGCTATACCTTGGTGGACTTTGCTATACCTTGGTAGACTTTGCTATACCTTGGTAGACTTTGCTGGACCTTGGTAGACTTTGCTATACCTTGGTAGACTTTGCTATACATTGGTAGACTTTGCTATACCTTGGTAGACTTTGCTGGACCTTGGTAGACTTTGCTATACCTTGGTAGACTTTGCTATACCTTGGTAGACTTTGCTATACCTTGGTAGACTTTGCTGGACCTTGGTAGACTTTGCTATACCTTGGTAGACTTTGCTATACCTTGGTAGACTTTGCTGGACCTTGGTAGACTTTGCTATACCTTGGTAGACTTTGCTATACCTTGGTAGACTTTGCTAAACCTTGGTAGACTTTGCTAGACCTTGGTAGACTTTGCTATACCTTGGTAGACTTTGCTATACCTTGGTAGACTTTGCTATACCTTGGTAGACTTTGCTATACCTTTTTAAACTTTGCTTTACTTTTGTAGACTTTGCTGGACCTTGGCAGACTTTGCTATACCTTGATAGACTTTGCTATACCTTGGTAGACTTTGCTATACCTTCGTAGACTTTGCTGGACCTTGGTAGACTTTGCTGGACCTTGGTAGACTTTGCTATACCTTGGTAGACTTTGCTATACCTTGGTAGACTTTGCT
This sequence comes from Trichomycterus rosablanca, assembly GCF_030014385.1. NCBI lineage: Eukaryota > Metazoa > Chordata > Actinopteri > Siluriformes > Trichomycteridae > Trichomycterus > Trichomycterus rosablanca. Next base: position 23,970,283 of record NC_085989.1, on the reverse strand, counting down.
ATACCTTGGTAGACTTTGCTGGACCTTGGTAGACTTTGCTATACCTTGATAGACTTTGCTATACCTTGGTAGACTTTGCTATACCTTCGTAGACTTTGCTGGACCTTGGTAGACTTTGCTGGACCTTGGTAGACTTTGCTATACCTTGGTAGACTTTGCTATACCTTGGTAGACTTTGCTATACCTTGGTAGACTTTGCTGGACCTTGGTATACTTTGCTATACCTTGGTAGACTTTGCTATACCTTGGTAGACTTCGCTATACCTTGGTAGACTTTTCTGGACCTTGGTAGACTTTGCTATTCCTTGGTAGACTTTGCTATACCTTGGTAGACTTTGCTAGACCTTGGGAGACTTTGCTGGGCCTTGGTAGGCTTTGCTGGGCCTTGGTAGACTTTGCTATACCTTGGTAGGCTTTGCTGGACCTTGGTAGACTTTGCTATACCTTGGTAGACTTTGCTATACCTTGGTAGACTTTGTAGGACCTTGGTAGACTTTGCTGGACCTTGGTAGACTTTGCTATACCTTGGTAGACTTTGCTGGATCTTGGTAGACTTTGCTATACCTTAGTAGACTTTGCAGGACCTTGGTAGACTTTTCTGGACCTTGGTAGACTTTGCTATACCTTGGTAGACTTTGCTATACCTTGGTAGACTTTGCTATACCTTGGTAGACTTTGCTGGACCTTGGTAGACTTTGCTATACCTTGGTAGACTTTGTTATACCTTTGTAGACTTTGCTATACCTTGGTAGACTTTGCTATACCTTGGTAGACTTTGCTGGACCTTGGTAGACTTTGCTATACCTTGATAGACTTTGCTATACCTTGGTAGACTTTGCTATACCTTCGTAGACTTTGCTGGACCTTGGTAGACTTTGCTGGACCTTGGTAGACTTTGCTATACCTTGGTAGACTTTGCTATTCCTTGGTAGACTTTGCTATACCTTGGTAGACTTTGCTGGACCTTGGTATACTTTGCTATACCTTGCTAGACTTTGCTATACCTTGGTAGACTTTGCTATACCTTGGTAGACTTCGCTATACCTTGGTAGACTTTTATGGACCTTGGTAGACTTTGCTATTCCTTGGTAGACTTTGCTATACCTTGGTAGACTTTGCTGGACCTTGGGAGACTTTTCTGGGCCTTGGTAGGCTTTGCTATACCTTGGTAGACTTTGCTATACCTTGGTAGACTTTGCTGTACTTTGGTAGACTTTGCTGGACCTTGGGAGACTTTGCTGAACCTTGGTAGACTTTGCTATACCTTGGTAGACTTTGCTATACCTTGGTAGACTTTGTAGGACCTTGGTAGACTTTGCTGGACCTTGGTAGACTTTGCTATACCTTGGTAGACTTTGCTGGATCTTGGTAGACTTTGCTATACCTTAGTAGACTTTGCAGGACCTTGGTAGACTTTTCTGGACCTTGGTAGACTTTGCTATACCTTGGTAGACTTTGCTATACCTTGGTAGACTTTGCTTTACCTTGGTAGACTTTGCTGGACCTTGGTAGACTTTGCTATACCTTGGTAGACTTTGTTATACCTTTGTAGACTTTGCTATACCTTGGTAGACTTTGCTATACCTTGGTAGACTTTGCTGGACCTTGGTAGACTTTGCTATACCTTGATAGACTTTGCTATACCTTGGTAGACTTTGCTATACCTTCGTAGACTTTGCTGGACCTTGGTAGACTTTGCTGGACCTTGGTAGACTTTGTTATACCTTGGTAGACTTTGCTATACCTTGGTAGACTTTGCTGGACCTTGGTATACTTTGCTATACCTTGGTAGACTTTGCTATACCTTGGTAGACTTTGCTATACCTTGGTAGACTTTGCTATACCTTGGTAGACTTTTCTGGACCTTGGTAGACTTTGCTATTCCTTGGTAGACTTTGCAATACCTTGGTAGACTTTGCTGGACCTTGGGAGACTTTGCTGGGCCTGGGTAGGCTTTGCTATACCTTGGTAGGCTTTGCTATACCTTGGTAGACTTTGCTATACCTTGGTAGACTTTGCTGGACCTTGGTAGACTTTGCTATACCTTGGTAGACTTTGCAGGACCTTGGCAGACTTTGCTGGACCTTGGTAGACTTTGCTATACCTTTTTAGACTTTGCTATACCTTGGTAGACTTTGCTGGACCTTGGTAGACTTTGCTATACCTTGGTAGACTTTGTTATACCTTGGTAGACTTTGCTATACCTTGGTAGACTTTGCTATACCTTGGTAGACTTTGCTGGACCTTGGTAGACTTTGCTATACCTTGGTAGACTTTGCTGGACCTTGATAGACTTTGCTATACCTTGGTAGTCTTTGCTATACCTTGGTAGACTTTGCTGGACCTTGGTAGACTTTGCTGGACCTTGGTAGACTTTGCTATACCTTGGTAGACTTTGCTATACCTTGGTAGACTTTGCTATACCTTGGTAGACTTTGCTGGACCTTGGTATACTTTGCTATACCTTGGTAGACTTTGCTATACCTTGGTAGACTTTGCTATACCTTAGTAGACTTTGCAGGACCTTGGTAGACTTTTCTGGACCTTGGTAGACTTTGCTATACCTTGGTAGACTTTGCTATACCTTGGTAGACTTTGCTGGACCTTGGTAGACATTGTAGGACCTTGGTAGACTTTGCTGAACCTTGGTAGACTTTGCTATACCTTGGTAGACTTTGCTGGATCTTGGTAGACTTTGCTATACCTTAGAAGACTTTGCAGGACCTTGGTAGAGTTTTCTGGACCTTGGTAGACTTTGCTATACCTTGGTAGACTTTGCTATACCTTGGTAGACTTTGCTATACCTTGGTAGACTTTGCTGGACCTTGGTAGACTTTGCTATACCTTGGTAGACTTTGTTATACCTTTGTAGACTTTGCTATACCTTGGTAGACTTTGCTATACCTTGGTAGACTTTGCTGGACCTTGGTAGACTTTGCTATACCTTGATAGACTTTGCTATACCTTGGTAGACTTTGCTATACCTTCGTAGACTTTGCTGGACCTTGGTAGACTTTGCTGGACCTTGGTAGACATTGCTATACCTTGGTAGACTTTGCTATACCTTGGTAGACTTTGATATACCTTGGTAGACTTTGCTGGACCTTGGTATACTTTGCTATACCTTGGTAGACTTTGCTATACCTTGGTAGACTTTGCTATACCTTGGTAGACTTCGCTATACCTTGGTAGACTTTTCTGGACCTTGGTAGACTTTGCTATTCCTTGGTAGACTTTGCTATACCTTGGTAGACTTTACTATACCTTCGTAGACTTTGTAGGACCTTGGTAGACTTTGCTGGACCTTGGTAGACTTTGCTATACCTTGGTAGACTTTGCTGGATCTTGGTAGACTTTGCTATACCTTAGTAGACTTTGCAGGACCTTGGTAGACTTTTCTGGACCTTGGTAGACTTTGCTATACCTTGGTAGACTTTGCTATACCTTGGTAGACTTTGCTATACCTTGGTAGACTTTGCTATACCTTCGTAGACTTTGCTGGACCTTGGTAGACTTTGCTGGACCTTGGTAGACTTTTCTATACCTTGGTAGACTTTGCTATACCTTGGTAGACTTTGCTATACCTTGGTAGACTTTGCTGGACCTTGGTATACTTTGCTATACCTTGGTAGACTTTGCTATACCTTTGTAGACTTTGCTATACCTTGGTAGACTTCGCTATACCTTGGTAGACTTTTCTGGACCTTGGTAGACTTTGCTATTCCTTGGTAGACTTTGCTATAACTTGGTAGACTTTGCTGGACCTTGGGAGACTTTGCAGGGCCTTGGTAGGCTTTGCTATACCTTGGTAGACTTTGCTATACCTTGGTAGACTTTGCTGTACTTTGGTAGACTTTGCTGGACCTTGGGAGACTTTGCTGAACCTTGGTAGACTTTGCTATACCTTGGTAGACTTTGCTATACCTTGGTAGACTTTGTAGGACCTTGGTAGACTTTGCTGGACCTTGGTAGACTTTGCTATACCTTGGTAGACTTTGCTGGATCTTGGTAGACTTTGCTATACCTTAGTAGACTTTGCAGGACCTTGGTAGACTTTTCTGGACCTTGGTAGACTTTGCTATACCTTGGTAGACTTTGCTATACCTTGGTAGACTTTGCTATACCTTGGTAGACTTTGCTGGACCTTGGTAGACATTGTAGGACCTTGGTAGACTTTGCTGAACCTTGGTAGACTTTGCTATACCTTGGTAGACTTTGCTGGATCTTGGTAGACTTTGCTATACCTTAGAAGACTTTGCAGGACCTTGGTAGACTTTTCTGGACCTTGGTAGACTTTGCTATACCTTGGTAGACTTTGCTATACCTTGGTAGACTTTGCTGGACCTTGGTAGACTTTGCTGGACCTTGGTAGACTTTGCTATACCTTGGTAGACTTTGTTATACCTTTGTAGACTTTGCTATACCTTGGTAGACTTTGCTATACCTTGGTAGACTTTGCTGGACCTTGGTAGACTTTGCTATACCTTGATAGACTTTGCTATACCTTGGTAGACTTTGCTATACCTTCGTAGACTTTGCTGGACCTTGGTAGACTTTGCTGGACCTTGGTAGACTTTTCTATACCTTGGTAGACTTTGCTATACCTTGGTAGACTTTGCTATACCTTGGTAGACTTTGCTGGACCTTGGTATACTTTGCTATACCTTGGTAGACTTTGCTATACCTTTGTAGACTTTGCTATACCTTGGTAGACTTCGCTATACCTTGGTAGACTTTTCTGGACCTTGGTAGACTTTGCTATTCCTTGGTAGACTTTGCTATACCTTGGTAGACTTTGCTGGACCTTGGGAGACTTTGCTGGGCCTTGGTAGGCTTTGCTATACCTTGGTAGACTTTGCTATACCTTGGTAGACTTTGCTGTACTTTGGTAGACTTTGCTGGACCTTGGGAGACTTTGCTGAACCTTGGTAGACTTTGCTATACCTTGGTAGACTTTGCTATACCTTGGTAGACTTTGTAGGACCTTGGTAGACTTTGCTGGACCTTGGTAGACTTTGCTATACCTTGGTAGACTTTGCTGGATCTTGGTAGACTTTGCTATACCTTAGTAGACTTTGCAGGACCTTGGTAGACTTTTCTGGACCTTGGTAGACTTTGCTATACCTTGGTAGACTTTGCTATACCTTGGTAGACTTTGCTATACCTTGGTAGACTTTGCTGGACCTTGGTAGACTTTGCTATACCTTGGTAGACTTTGCTATACCTTGGTAGACTTTGCTGTACTTTGGTAGACTTTGCTGGACCTTGGGAGACTTTGCTGAACCTTGGTAGACTTTGCTATACCTTGGTAGACTTTGCTATACCTTGGTAGACTTTGCTGGACCTTGGTAGACTTTGCTGGACCTTGGTAGACTTTGCTATACCTTGGTAGACTTTGCTATACCTTGGTAGACTTTGCTATACCTTGGTAGACTTTGCTGGACCTTGGTATACTTTGCTATACCTTGGTAAATTTTGCTATACCTTGGTAGACTTTGCTATACCTTGGTAGACTTCGCTATACCTTGGTAGACTTTTCTGGACCTTGGTAGACTTTGCTATTCCTTGGTAGACTTTGCTATACCTTGGTAGACTTTGCTGGACCTTGGGAGACTTTGCTGGGCCTTGGTAGGCTTTGCTATACCTTGGTAGACTTTGCTATACCTTGGTAGACTTTGCTGTACTTTGGTAGACTTTGCTGGACCTTGGGAGACTTTGCTGAACCTTGGTAGACTTTGCTATACCTTGGTAGACTTTGCTATACCTTGGTAGACTTTGTAGGACCTTGGTAGACTTTGCTGGACCTTGGTAGACTTTGCTATACCTTGGTAGACTTTGCTGGATCTTGGTAGACTTTGCTATACCTTAGTAGACTTTGCAGGACCTTGGTAGACTTTTCTGGACCTTGGTAGACTTTGCTATACCTTGGTAGACTTTGCTATACCTTGGTAGACTTTGCTATACCTTGGTAGACTTTGCTGGACCTTGGTAGACTTTGCTATACCTTGGTAGACTTTGTTATACCTTTGTAGACTTTGCTATACCTTGGTAGACTTTGCTATACCTTGGTAGACTTTGCTATACCTTGGTAGACTTTGCTATACCTTGGTAGACTTTGCTGGACCTTGGTATACTTTGCTATACCTTGGTAGACTTTGCTATACCTTGGTAGACTTTGCTATACCTTGGTAGACTTCGCTATACCTTGGTAGACTTTTCTGGACCTTGGTAGACTTTGCTATTCCTTGGTAGACTTTGCTATACCTTGGTAGACTTTGCTGGACCTTGGGAGACTTTGCTGGGCCTTGGTAGGCTTTGCTATACCTTGGTAGACTTTGCTATACCTTGGTAGACTTTGCTGTACTTTGGTAGACTTTGCTGGACCTTGGGAGACTTTGCTGAACCTTGGTAGACTTTGCTATACCTTGGTAGACTTTGCTATACCTTGGTAGACTTTGTAGGACCTTGGTAGACTTTGCTGGACCTTGGTAAACTTTGCTATACCTTGGTAGACTTTGCTGGATCTTGGTAGACTTTGCTATACCTTGGTAGACTTTGTTATACCTTTGTAGACTTTGCTATACCTTGGTAGACTTTGCTATACCTTGGTAGACTTTGCTGGACCTTGGTAGACTTTGCTATACCTTGGTAGACTTTGCTGGACCTTGGTAGACTTTGCTATACCTTGGTAGACTTTGCTGGACCTTGGTAGACTTTGCTATACCTTGGTAGACTTTGCTATACCTTGGTAGACTTTGCTATACCTTGGTAGACTTTGCTGGACCTTGTTTAGACTTTGCTATACCTTGGTAACCTTTGCTATACCTTAGTAGACTTTGCTATACCTTGGTAGACTTTGCTGGACCTTGGTAGACTTTGCTATACCTTGGTAGGCTTTGCTGGACCTTGGTAGACTTTGCTGGACCTTGGTAGACTTTGCTATACCTTGGTAGACTTTGTAGGACCTTGGTAGACTTTGCTGGACCTTGGTAGACTTTGCTATACCTTGGTAGACTTTGCTGGACCTTGTTTAGACTTTGCTATACCTTGGTAACCATTGCTATACCTTAGTAGACTTTGCTATACCTTGGTAGACTTTGCTGGACCTTGGTAGACTTTGCTATACCTTGGTAGGCTTTGCTGGAGCTTGGTAGACTTTGCTATACCTTGGTGGACTTTGCTATACCTTGGTAGACTTTGTAGGACCTTGGTAGACTTTGCTGGACCTTGGTAGACTTTGCTATACCTTGGTAGACTTTGCTGGATCTTGGTAGACTTTGCTATACCTTAGTAGACTTTGCAGGACCTTGGTAGACTTTTCTGGACCTTGGTAGACTTTGCTATACCTTGGTAGACTTTGCTATACCTTGGTAGACTTTGCTATACCTTGGTAGACTTTGCTGGACCTTGGTAGACTTTGCTATACCTTGGTAGACTTTGTTATACCTTTGTAGACTTTGCTATACCTTGGTAGACTTTGCTATACCTTGGTAGACTTTGCTGGACCTTGGTAGACTTTGCTATACCTTGATAGACTTTGCTATACCTTGGTAGACTTTGCTATACCTTCGTAGACTTTGCTGGACCTTGGTAGACTTTGCTGGACCTTGGTAGACTTTGCTATACCTTGGTAGACTTTGCTATTCCTTGGTAGACTTTGCTATACCTTGGTAGACTTTGCTGGACCTTGGTATACTTTGCTATACCTTGGTAGACTTTGCTATACCTTGGTAGACTTTGCTATACCTTGGTAGACTTCGCTATACCTTGGTAGACTTTTATGGACCTTGGTAGACTTTGCTATTCCTTGGTAGACTTTGCTATACCTTGGTAGACTTTGCTGGACCTTGGGAGACTTTTCTGGGCCTTGGTAGGCTTTGCTATACCTTGGTAGACTTTGCTATACCTTGGTAGACTTTGCTGTACTTTGGTAGACTTTGCTGGACCTTGGGAGACTTTGCTGAACCTTGGTAGACTTTGCTATACCTTGGTAGACTTTGCTATACCTTGGTAGACTTTGTAGGACCTTGGTAGACTTTGCTGGGCCTTGGTAGGCTTTGCTATACCTTGGTAGACTTTGATATACCTTGGTAGACTTCGCTATACCTTGGTAGACTTTTCTGGACCTTGGTAGACTTTGCTATTCCTTGGTAGACTTTGCTATACCTTGGTAGACTTTGCTATACCTTTGTAGACTTTGTAGGACCTTGGTAGACTTTGCTGGACCTTGGTAGACTTTGCTATACCTTGGTAGACTTTGCTGGATCTTGGTAGACTTTGCTATACCTTAGTAGACTTTGCAGGACCTTGGTAGACTTTTCTGGACCTTGGTAGACTTTGCTATACCTTGGTAGACTTTGCTATACCTTGGTAGACTTTGCTGGACCTTGGTAGACATTGTAGGACCTTGGTAGACTTTGCTGAACCTTGGTAGACTTTGCTATACCTTGGTAGACTTTGCTGGATCTTGGTAGACTTTGCTATACCTTAGAAGACTTTGCAGGACCTTGGTAGACTTTTCTGGACCTTGGTAGACTTTGCTATACCTTGGTAGACTTTGCTATACCTTGGTAGACTTTGCTATACCTTGGTAGACTTTGCTGGACCTTGGTAGACTTTGCTATACCTTGGTAGACTTTGTTATACCTTTGTAGACTTTGCTATACCTTGGTAGACTTTGCTATACCTTGGTAGACTTTGCTGGACCTTGGTAGACTTTGCTATACCTTGATAGACTTTGCTATACCTTGGTAGACTTTGCTATACCTTCGTAGACTTTGCTGGACCTTGGTAGACTTTGCTGGACCTTGGTAGACTTTGCTATACCTTGGTAGACTTTGCTATACCTTGGTAGACTTTGCTATACCTTGGTAGACTTTGCTGGACCTTGGTAAACTTTGCTATACCTTGGTAGACTTTGCTATACCTTGGTAGACTTTGCTGGACCTTGGTAGACTTCGCTATACCTTGGTAGACTTTTCTGGACCTTGGTAGACTTTGCTATTCCTTGGTAGACTTTGCTATACCTTGGTAGACTTTGCTGGACCTTGGGAGACTTTGCTGGGCCTTGGTAGGCTTTGCTATACCTTGGTAGACTTTGCTATACCTTGGTAGACTTTGCTGTACTTTGGTAGACTTTGCTGGACCTTGGGAGACTTTGCTGAACCTTGGTAGACTTTGCTATACCTTGGTAGACTTTGCTATACCTTGGTAGACTTTGTAGGACCTTGGTAGACTTTGCTGGACCTTGGTAGACTTTGCTATACCTTGGTAGACTTTGCTGGATCTTGGTAGACTTTGCTATACCTTAGTAGACTTTGCAGGACCTTGGTAGACTTTTCTGGACCTTGGTAGACTTTGCTATACCTTGGTAGACTTTGCTATACCTTGGTAGACTTTGCTATACCTTGGTAGACTTTGCTATACCTTGGTAGACATTGCTGGACCTTGGTAGACTTTGCTATACCTTGATAGACTTTGCTATACCTTGGTAGACTTTGCTATACCTTCGTAGACTTTGCTGGACCTTGGTAGACTTTGCTATACCTTGGTAGACTTTGCTGGACCTTGGTAGACTTTGCTGGACCTTGGTAGACTTTGCTATACCTTGGTAGACTTTGTTATACCTTGGTAGACTTTGCTATACCTTGGTAGACTTTGCTATACCTTGGTAGACTTTGCTGGACCTTGGTAGACTTTGCTATACCTTGGTAGACTTTGCTGGACCTTGATAGACTTTGCTATACCTTGGTAGACTTTGCTATACCTTCGTAGACTTTGCTGGACCTTGGTAGACTTTGCTGGACCTTGGTAGACTTTGCTATACCTTGGTAGACTTTGCTATACCTTGGTAGACTTTGCTATACCTTGGTAGACTTTGCTGGACCTTGGTATACTTTGCTATACCTTGGTAGACTTTGCTATACCTTGGTAGACTTTGCTATACCTTGGTAGACTTCGCTATACCTTGGTAGACTTTTCTGGACCTTGGTAGACTTTGCTATTCCTTGGTAGACTTTGCTATACCTTGGTAGACTTTGCTGGACCTTGGGAGACTTTGCTGGGCCTTGGTAGGCTTTGCTATACCTTGGTAGACTTTGCTATACCTTGGTAGACTTTGCTGTACTTTGGTAGACTTTGCTGGACCTTGGGAGACTTTGCTGAACCTTGGTAGACTTTGCTATACCTTGGTAGACTTTGCTATACCTTCGTAGACTTTGTAGGACCTTGGTAGACTTTGCTGGACCTTGGTAGACTTTGCTATACCTTGGTAGACTTTGCTGGATCTTGGTAGACTTTGCTATACCTTAGTAGACTTTGCAGGACCTTGGTAGACTTTTCTGGACCTTGGTAGACTTTGCTATACCTTGGTAGACTTTGCTATACCTTGGTAGACTTTGCTATACCTTGGTAGACTTTGCTGGACCTTGGTAGACATTGTAGGACCTTGGTAGACTTTGCTGAACCTTGGTAGACTTTGCTATACCTTGGTAGACTTTGCTGGATCTTGGTAGACTTTGCTATACCTTAGAAGACTTTGCAGGACCTTGGTAGACTTTTCTGGACCTTGGTAGACTTTGCTATACCTTGGTAGACTTTGCTATACCTTGGTAGACTTTGCTATACCTTGGTAGACTTTGCTGGACCTTGGTAGACTTTGCTATACCTTGGTAGACTTTGTTATACCTTTGTAGACTTTGCTATACCTTGGTAGACTTTGCTATACCTTGGTAGACTTTGCTGGACCTTGGTAGACTTTGCTATACCTTGATAGACTTTGCTATACCTTGGTAGACTTTGCTATACCTTCGTAGACTTTGCTGGACCTTGGTAGACTTTGCTGGACCTTGGTAGACTTTGCTATACCTTGGTAGACTTTGCTATACCTTGGTAGACTTTGCTATACCTTGGTAGACTTTGCTGGACCTTGGTATACTTTGCTATACCTTGGTAGACTTTGCTATACCTTGGTAGACTTTGCTATACCTTGGTAGACTTCGCTATACCTTGGTAGACTTTTCTGGACCTTGGTAGACTTTGCTATTCCTTGGTAGACTTTGCTATACCTTGGTAGACTTTGCTATACCTTCGTAGACTTTGTAGGACCTTGGTAGACTTTGCTGGACCTTGGTAGACTTTGCTATACCTTGGTAGACTTTGCTGGATCTTGGTAGACTTTGCTATACCTTAGTAGACTTTGCAGGACCTTGGTAGACTTTTCTGGACCTTGGTAGACTTTGCTATAACTTGGTAGACTTTGCTATACCTTGGTAGACTTTGCTATACCTTGGTAGACTTTGCTGGACCTTGGTAGACATTGTAGGACCTTGGTAGACTTTGCTGAACCTTGGTAGACTTTGCAATACCTTGGTAGACTTTGCTGGATCTTGGTAGACTTTGCTATACCTTAGAAGACTTTGCAGGACCTTGGTAGACTTTTCTGGACCTTGGTAGACTTTGCTATACCTTGGTAGACTTTGCTATACCTTGGTAGACTTTGCTATACCTTGGTAGACTTTGCTGGACCTTGGTAGACTTTGCTATACCTTGGTAGACTTTGTTATACCTTTGTAGACTTTGCTATACCTTGGTAGACTTTGCTATACCTTGGTAGACTTTGCTGGACCTTGGTAGACTTTGCTATACCTTGATAGACTTTGCTATACCTTGGTAGACTTTGCTATACCTTCGTAGACTTTGCTGGACCTTGGTAGACTTTGCTGGACCTTGGTAGACTTTGCTATACCTTGGTAGACTTTGCTATACCTTGGTAGACTTTGCTATACCTTGGTAGACTTTGCTGGACCTTGGTATACTTTGCTATACCTTGGTAGACTTTGCTATACCTTGGTAGACTTTGCTATACCTTGGTAGACTTCGCTATACCTTGGTAGACTTTTCTGGACCTTGGTAGACTTTGCTATTCCTTGGTAGACTTTGCTATACCTTGGTAGACTTTGCTGGACCTTGGGAGACTTTGCTGGGCCTTGGTAGGCTTTGCTATACCTTGGTAGACTTTGCTATACCTTGGTAGACTTTGCTGTACTTTGGTAGACTTTGCTGGACCTTGGGAGACTTTGCTATACCTTGGTAGACTTTGCTATACCTTGGTAGACTTTGTAGGACCTTGGTAGACTTTGCTGGATCTTGGTAGACTTTGCTATACCTTGGTAGACTTTGCTGGATCTTGGTAGACTTTGCTATACCTTAGTAGACTTTGCAGGACCTTGGTAGACTTTTCTGGACCTTGGTAGACTTTGCTATACCTTGGTAGACTTTGCTATACCTTGGTAGACTTTGCTGGACCTTGGTAGACTTTGCTATACCTTGGTAGACTTTGCTGGACCTTGATAGACTTTGCTATACCTTGGTAGACTTTGCTATACCTTCGTAGACTTTGCTGGACCTTGGTAGACTTTGCTGGACCTTGGTAGACTTTGCTATACCTTGGTAGACTTTGCTATACCTTGGTAGACTTTGCTATACCTTGGTAGACTTTGCTGGACCTTGGTATACTTTGCTATACCTTGGTAAATTTTGCTATACCTTGGTAGACTTTGCTATACCTTGGTAGACTTCGCTATACCTTGGTAGACTTTTCTGGACCTTGGTAGACTTTGCTATTCCTTGGTAGACTTTGCTATACCTTGGTAGACTTTGCTGGACCTTGGGAGACTTTGCTGGGCCTTGGTAGGCTTTGCTATACCTTGGTAGACTTTGCTATACCTTGGTAGACTTTGCTGTACTTTGGTAGACTTTGCTGGACCTTGGGAGACTTTGCTGAACCTTGGTAGACTTTGCTATACCTTGGTAGACTTTGCTATACCTTGGTAGACTTTGTAGGACCTTGGTAGACTTTGCTGGACCTTGGTAGACTTTGCTATACCTTGGTAGACTTTGCTGGATCTTGGTAGACTTTGCTATACCTTAGTAGACTTTGCAGGACCTTGGTAGACTTTTCTGGACCTTGGTAGACTTTGCTATACCTTGGTAGACTTTGCTATACCTTGGTAGACTTTGCTGGACCTTGGTAGACTTTGCTTTACCTTGGTAGACTTTGCTATACCTTGGTAGACTTTGCTGGACCTTGGTAGACTTTGCTGGACCTTGGAAGACTTTGCTATACCTTGGTAGACTTTGCTATACCTTGGTAGACTTTGCTATACCTTGGTAGTCTTTGCTGGACCTTGGTGGACTTTGCTATACCTTGGTAGACTTTGCTATACCTTGGTAGACTTTGCTATACCTTGGTAGACTTTGCTGGACGTTGGTAGACTTTGCTATACCTTGGTAGACTTTGCTATACCTTAGTAGACTTTGCTATACCTTGGTAGACTTTGCTATACCTTGGTAGACTTTGCTATACCTTGGTAGACTTTGCTGGACCTTGGTAGACTTTGCTATACCTTGGTAGACTTTGCTATACCTTGGTAGACTTTGCTGGACCTTGGTAGACTTTGCTATACCTTGGTAGACTTTGCTATACCTTGGTAGACTTTGCTGGACCTTGGTAGACTTTGCTATACCTCGGTAGACTTTGCTATACCTTGGTAGACTTTGCTGGACCTTGGAAGACTTTCCTATACCTTGGTAGACTTTGCTATACCTTGGTAGACTTTGCTGGACCTTGGTAGACTTTGCTATACCTTGGTAGACTTTGCTGGACCTTGGTAGACTTTGCTGGACCTTTGTATACTTTGCTATACCTTGGTAGACTTTGCTATAGCTTGGTAGACTTTTATGGACCTTGTTAGACTTTGCTATACCTTGGTAGACTTTGCTATACCTTGGTAGACTTTGCTATACCTTGGTAGACTTTGCTGGACGTTGGTAGACTTTGCTGGACCTAGGTAGACTTTGCTATACCTTGGAAGACTTTGCTATACCTTGGTAGACTTTGCTATACCTTGGTAGACTTTGCTATACCTTGGTAGACTTTGCTATACCTTGGTAGACTTTGCTATACCTTGTTAGACTTTGCTAAACCTTGGTAGACTTTGCTATACCTTGGTAGACTTTGCTATACCTTGGTAGACTTTGCTATACCTTGGTAGACTTTGCTGGACCTTGGTAGACTTTGCTATACCTTGGTAGACTTTGCTGGACCTTGGTAGACTTTGCTATACCTTGGTAGTCTTTGCTGGACCTTGGTGGACTTTGCTATACCTTGGTAGACTTTGCTATACCTTGGTAGACTTTGCTATACCTTGGTAGACTTTGCTGGACGTTGGTAGACTTTGCTATACCTTGGTAGACTTTGCTATACCTTAGTAGACTTTGCTATACCTTGGTAGACTTTGCTATACCTTGGTAGACTTTGCTATACCTTGGTAGACTTTGCTGGACCTTGGTAGACTTTGCTATACCTTGGTAGACTTTGCTATACCTTGGTAGACTTTGCTGGACCTTGGTAGACTTTGCTATACCTTGGTAGACTTTGCTATACCTTGGTAGACTTTGCTGGACCTTGGTAGACTTTGCTATACCTCGGTAGACTTTGCTATACCTTGGTAGACTTTGCTGGACCTTGGAAGACTTTCCTATACCTTGGTAGACTTTGCTATACCTTGGTAGACTTTGCTGGACCTTGGTAGACTTTGCTATACCTTGGTAGACTTTGCTGGACCTTGGTAGACTTTGCTGGACCTTTGTATACTTTGCTATACCTTGGTAGACTTTGCTATAGCTTGGTAGACTTTTATGGACCTTGTTAGACTTTGCTATACCTTGGTAGACTTTGCTATACCTTGGTAGACTTTGCTATACCTTGGTAGACTTTGCTGGACGTTGGTAGACTTTGCTGGACCTAGGTAGACTTTGCTATACCTTGGAAGACTTTGCTATACCTTGGTAGACTTTGCTATACCTTGGTAGACTTTGCTATACCTTGGTAGACTTTGCTATACCTTGGTAGACTTTGCTATACCTTGGTAGACTTTGCTAAACCTTGGTAGACTTTGCTATACCTTGGTAGACTTTGCTATACCTTGGTAGACTTTGCTATACCTTGGTAGACTTTGCTATACCTTGGTAGACTTTGCTGGACCTTGGTAGACTTTGCTATACCTTGGTAGACTTTGCTGGACCTTGGTAGACTTTGCTATACCTTGGTAGACTTTGCTATACCTTGGTAGACTTTGCTGGACCTTGGTAGACTTTGCTGTACCTTGGTAGACTTTGCTATACCTTGGTAGACTTTGCTGGACCTTGGTAGACTTTGCTATACCTTGTTAGACTTTGCTATACCTTTTTTAGACTTTGCTATACCTTGGTAGACTTTTTTGCTATACCTTGGTAGACTTTGCTGGACCTTGGTAGACTTTGCTATACCTTGGTAGACTTTGCTGGACCTTGGTAGACTTTGCTATACCTTGGTAGACTTTGTTGTACCTTGGTAGACTTTGCTATACCTTGGTAGACTTTGCTGGACCTTGGTATACTTTGCTATACCTTGGTAGACTTTGCTATACCTTGGTAGACTTTGCTATACCATGGTCGACTTTGCTGGACCTTGGTAGACTTTGCTATACCTTGGTAGACTTTGCTATACCTTGGTAGACTTTGTTATACCTTGGTAGACTTTGCTGGACCTTGGTAGACTTTGCTATACCTTGGTAGACTTTGCTGGACCTTGGTAGACTTTGCTATACCTTGGTAGACTTTGCTATACCTTGGTAGACTTTGCTATACCTTGGTAGACTTTGCTGGACCTTGGTAGACTTTGCTATACCTTGGTAGACTTTGCTGGACCTTGGTAGACTTTGCTATACCTTTTTAGACTTTGCTATTCCTTGGTAGACTTTGCTGGACCTTGGTAGAGTTTGCTGGACCTTTCTATACTTTGCTATACCTTGGTAGACTTTGCTATACCTTGGTAGACTTTTCTGGACCTTGTTAGACTTTGCTATACCTTGTTAGACTTTGCTATACCTTGGTAGACTTTGCTATACCTTGGTAGACTTTGCTGGACGTTGGTAGACTTTGCTAAACCTTGGTAGACTTTGCTATACCTTCAAAGACTTTGCTGGACCTTGGTAGACTTTGCTGGACCTAGGAAGACTTTGCTATACCTTGGAAGACTTTGCTATACCTTGGTAGACTTTGCTATACCTTGGTAGACTTTGCTATACCTTGGTAGACTTTGCTATACCTTGGTAGACTTTGCTGGACCTTGGTAGACTTTGCTTTACCTTGGTAGACTTTGCTATACCTTGGTAGACTTTGCTATACCTTGGTAGACTTTGCTGGACCTTGGTAGACTTTGCTATACCTTGGAAGACTTTGCTGGACCTTGGTAGACTTTGCTATACCTTGGTAGACTTTGCTGGACCTTGGCAGACTTTGCTATACCTTGGTAGACTTTGTTGGACCTTGGTAGACTTTGCTTTACCTTGGTAGACTTTGCTATACCTTGGTAGACTTTGCTGGACCTTGGTAGACTTTGCTGGACCTTGGAAGACTTTGCTATACCTTGGTAGACTTTGCTATACCTTGGTAGACTTTGCTATACCTTGGTAGACTTTGCTGAAACTTGGTGGACTTTGCTACACCTTGGTAGACTTTGCTATACCTTGGTAGACTTTGCTATACCTTGGTAGACTTTGCTATACCTTGGTAGACTTTGCTATACCTTGGTAGACTTTGCTGGACCTTGGTAGACTTTGCTATACCTTGGTAGACCTTGCTATACCTTGGTAGACTTTGCTATACCTTGGTAGACTTTGCTGGACCTTGGTAGACTTTGCTATACCTTGGTAGACTTTGCTATACCTTGGTAGACTTTGCTGGACCTTGGTAGACTTTGCTATACCTCGGTAGACTTTGCTATACCTTGGTAGACTTTGCTGGACCTTGGTAGACTTTCCTATACCTTGGTAGACTTTGCTATACCTTGGTAGATTTTGCTGGACCTTGGTAGACTTTGCTATACCTTGGTAGACTTTGCTGGACCTTTGTATACTTTGCTATACCTTGGTAGACTTTGCTATAGCTTGGTAGACTTTTATGGACCTTGTTAGACTTTGCTATACCTTGGTAGACTTTGCTATACCTTGGTAGACTTTGCTATACCTTGGTAGACTTTGCTGGACGTTGGTAGACTTTGCTGGACCTAGGTAGACTTTGCTATACCTTGGAATACTTTGCTATACCTTGGTAGACTTTGCTATACCTTGGTAGACTTTGCTATACCTTGGTAGACGTTGCTATACCTTGGTAGACTTTGCTATACCTTGGTAGACTTTGCTAAACCTTGGTAGACTTTGCTATACCTTGGTAGACTTTGCTATACCTTGGTAGACTTTGCTATACCTTGGTAGACTTTGCTGGACCTTGGTAGACTTTGCTATACCTTGGTAGACTTTGCTGAACCTTGGTAGACTATGCTGGACCTTGGTAGACTTTGCTATACCTTGGTAGACTTTGCTATACCTTGGTAGACTTTGCTATACCTTGATAGACTTTGCTGGACCTTGGTAGACTTTGCTATACCTTGGTAGACTTTGCTATACCTTGGTAGACTTTGCTATACCTTGGTAGACTTTGCTGGACCTTGGTAGACTTTGCTATACCTTGGTAGACTTTGCTGGACCTTGGTAGACTTTGCTATACCTTGGTAGACTTTGCTATACCTTGGTAGACTTTGTTGGACCCTGGTAGACTTTGCTATACCTTGGTAGACTTTGCTGGACATTGGTAGACTTTGCTATACCTTGGTAGACTTTGCTGGACATTGTTATACTTTGCTGGACCTTGGTAGACTTTGCTATACCTTGGTGGACTTTGCTATACCTTGGTAGACTTTGCTATACCTTGGTAGACTTTGCTGGACCTTGGTAGACTTTGCTATACCTTGGTAGACTTTGCTATACATTGGTAGACTTTGCTATACCTTGGTAGACTTTGCTGGACCTTGGTAGACTTTGCTATACCTTGGTAGACTTTGCTATACCTTGGTAGACTTTGCTATACCTTGGTAGACTTTGCTGGACCTTGGTAGACTTTGCTATACCTTGGTAGACTTTGCTATACCTTGGTAGACTTTGCTGGACCTTGGTAGACTTTGCTATACCTTGGTAGACTTTGCTATACCTTGGTAGACTTTGCTAAACCTTGGTAGACTTTGCTAGACCTTGGTAGACTTTGCTATACCTTGGTAGACTTTGCTATACCTTGGTAGACTTTGCTATACCTTGGTAGACTTTGCTATACCTTTTTAAACTTTGCTTTACTTTTGTAGACTTTGCTGGACCTTGGCAGACTTTGCTATACCTTGGTAGACTTTGCTGGACCTTGGTAGACTTTGCTTTACCTTGGTAGACTTTGCTATACCTTGGTAGACTTTGCTGGACCTTGGTAGACTTTGCTGGACCTTGGAAGACTTTGCTATACCTTGGTAGACTTTGCTATACCTTGGTAGACTTTGCTATACCTTGGTAGTCTTTGCTGGACCTTGGTAGACTTTGCTATACCTCGGTAGACTTTGCTATACCTTGGTAGACTTTGCTGGACCTTGGTAGACTTTGCTATACCTTGGTAGACTTTGCTATACCTTGGTAGACTTTGCTGGACCTTGGTAGACTTTGCTATACCTTGGTAGACTTTGCTGGACCTTGGTAGACTTTGCTGGACCTTTGTATACTTTGCTATACCTTGGTAGACTTTGCTATAGCTTGGTAGACTTTTATGGACCTTGTTAGACTTTGCTATACCTTGGTAGACTTTGCTATACCTTGGTAGACTTTGCTATACCTTGGTAGACTTTGCTGGACGTTGGTAGACTTTGCTGGACCTAGGTAGACTTTGCTATACCTTGGAAGACTTTGCTATACCTTGGTAGACTTTGCTATACCTTGGTAGACTTTGCTATACCTTGGTAGACTTTGCTATACCTTGGTAGACTTTGCTATACCTTGGTAGACTTTGCTAAACCTTGGTAGACTTTGCTATACCTTGGTAGACTTTGCTATACCTTGGTAGACTTTGCTATACCTTGGTAGACTTTGCTATACCTTGGTAGACTTTGCTGGACCTTGGTAGACTTTGCTATACCTTGGTAGACTTTGCTGGACCTTGGTAGACTTTGCTATACCTTGGTAGACTTTGCTGGACCTTGGTAGACTTTGCTGTACCTTGGTAGACTTTGCTATATCTTGGTAGACTTTGCTGGACCTTGGTAGACTTTGCTATACCTTGTTAGACTTTGCTATACCTTTTTTAGACTTTGCTATACCTTGGTAGACTTTTTGCTATACCTTGGTAGACTTTGCTGGACCTTGGTAGACTTTGCTATACCTTGGTAGACTTTGCTGGACCTTGGTAGACTTTGCTATACCTTGGTAGACTTTGTTGTACCTTGGTAGACTTTGCTATACCTTGGTAGACTTTGCTGGACCTTGGTAGACTTTGATATACCTTGGTAGACTTTGCTATACCTTGGTAGACTTTGCTATACCATGGTCGACTTTGCTGGACCTTGGTAGACTTTGCTATACCTTGGTAGACTTTGCTATACCTTGGTAGACTTTGTTATACCTTGGTAGACTTTGCTGGACCTTGGTAGACTTTGCTATACCTTGGTAGACTTTGCTATACCTTGGTAGACTTTGCTATACCTTGGTAGACTTTGCTGGACCTTGGTAGACTTTGCTGTACCTTGGTAGACTTTGCTATACCTTGGTAGACTTTGCTGGACCTTGGTAGACTTTGCTATACCTTGTTAGACTTTGCTATACCTTTTTTAGACTTTGCTATACCTTGGTAGACTTTTTGCTATACCTTGGTAGACTTTGCTGGACCTTGGTAGACTTTGCTATACCTTGGTAGACTTTGCTGGACCTTGGTAGACTTTGCTATACCTTGGTAGACTTTGCTGGACCTTGGTAGACTTTGCTATACCTTGGAAGACTTTGCTATACCTTGGTAGACTTTGCTGGACGTTGGTAGACTTTGCTATACCTTGGTAGACTTTGCTATACCTTAGTAGACTTTGCTATACCTTGGTAGACTTTGCTATACCTTGGTAGACTTTGCTATACCTTGGTAGACTTTGCTGGACCTTGGTAGACTTTGCTATACCTTGGTAGACTTTGTTATACCTTGGTAGACTTTGCTGGACCTTGGTAGACTTTGCTATACCTTGGTAGACTTTGTTGGACCTTGGTAGACTTTGCTATACCTCGGTAGACTTTGCTATACCTTGGTAGACTTTCCTATACCTTGGTAGACTTTGCTATACCTTGGTAGACTTTGCTGGACCTTGGTAGACTTTGCTATACCTTGGTAGACTTTGCTGGACCTTGGTAGACTTTGCTATACCTTGGTAGACTTTGCTGGACCTTGGTAGACTTTGCTGGACCTTTGTATACTTTGCTATACCTTGGTAGACTTTGCTATACCTTGGTAGACTTTTATGGACCTTGTTAGACTTTGCTATACCTTGGTAGACTTTGCTATACCTTGGTAGACTTTGCTATACCTTGGTAGACTTTGCTGGACGTTGGTAGACTTTGCTGGACCTAGGTAGACTTTGCTATACCTTGGAAGACTTTGCTATACCTTGGTAGACTTTGCTATACCTTGGTAGACTTTGCTATAGCTTGGTAGACTTTGCTATACCTTGGTAGACTTTGCTAAACCTTGGTAGACTTTGCTATACCTTGGAAGACTTTGATGGACCTTGGAAAACTTTGCTATACCTTGGTAGACTTTGCTATACCTTGGTAGACTTTGCTATACCTTGGTAGACTTTGCTATACCTTGGAAGACTTTGCTGGACCTTGGTAGACTTTGCTGGACCTTGGTAGACTTTGCTGGACCTTGGTAGACTTTGCTATACCTTGGTAGACTTTGCTATGCCTTGGTAGACTTTGCTATACCTTGGTAGACTTTGCTATACCTTGGTAGACTTTGCTATACCTTGGTAGACTTTGCTAGACCTTGGTAGACTTTGCTATACCTTGGTAGACTTTGCTATACCTTGGTAGACTTTGCTATACCTTGGTAGACTTTGCTGGACCTTGGTAGACTTTGCTTTACCTTGGTAGACTTTGCTATACCTTGGTAGACTTTGCTGGACCTTGGTAGACTTTGCTGGACCTTGGAAGACTTTGCTATACCTTGGTAGACTTTGCTATACCTTGGTAGACTTTGCTATACCTTGGTAGTCTTTGCTGGACCTTGGTGGACTTTGCTATACCTTGGTAGACTTTGCTATACCTTGGTAGACTTTGCTATACCTTGGTAGACTTTGCTGGACGTTGGTAGACTTTGCTATACCTTGGTAGACTTTGCTATACCTTAGTAGACTTTGCTATACCTTGGTAGACTTTGCTATACCTTGGTAGACTTTGCTATACCTTGGTAGACTTTGCTGGACCTTGGTAGACTTTGCTATACCTTGGTAGACTTTGCTATACCTTGGTAGACTTTGCTGGACCTTGGTAGACTTTGCTATACCTTGGTAGACTTTGCTATACCTTGGTAGACTTTGCTGGACCTTGGTAGACTTTGCTATACCTCGGTAGACTTTGCTATACCTTGGTAGACTTTGCTGGACCTTGGAAGACTTTCCTATACCTTGGTAGACTTTGCTATACCTTGGTAGACTTTGCTGGACCTTGGTAGACTTTGCTATACCTTGGTAGACTTTGCTGGACCTTGGTAGACTTTGCTGGACCTTTGTATACTTTGCTATACCTTGGTAGACTTTGCTATAGCTTGGTAGACTTTTATGGACCTTGTTAGACTTTGCTATACCTTGGTAGACTTTGCTATACCTTGGTAGACTTTGCTATACCTTGGTAGACTTTGCTGGACGTTGGTAGACTTTGCTGGACCTAGGTAGACTTTGCTATACCTTGGAAGACTTTGCTATACCTTGGTAGACTTTGCTATACCTTGGTAGACTTTGCTATACCTTGGTAGACTTTGCTATACCTTGGTAGACTTTGCTATACCTTGGTAGACTTTGCTAAACCTTGGTAGACTTTGCTATACCTTGGTAGACTTTGCTATACCTTGGTAGACTTTGCTATACCTTGGTAGACTTTGCTGGACCTTGGTAGACTTTGCTATACCTTGGTAGACTTTGCTGGACCTTGGTAGACTTTGCTATACCTTGGTAGTCTTTGCTGGACCTTGGTGGACTTTGCTATACCTTGGTAGACTTTGCTATACCTTGGTAGACTTTGCTATACCTTGGTAGACTTTGCTGGACGTTGGTAGACTTTGCTATACCTTGGTAGACTTTGCTATACCTTAGTAGACTTTGCTATACCTTGGTAGACTTTGCTATACCTTGGTAGACTTTGCTATACCTTGGTAGACTTTGCTGGACCTTGGTAGACTTTGCTATACCTTGGTAGACTTTGCTATACCTTGGTAGACTTTGCTGGACCTTGGTAGACTTTGCTATACCTTGGTAGACTTTGCTATACCTTGGTAGACTTTGCTGGACCTTGGTAGACTTTGCTATACCTCGGTAGACTTTGCTATACCTTGGTAGACTTTGCTGGACCTTGGAAGACTTTCCTATACCTTGGTAGACTTTGCTATACCTTGGTAGACTTTGCTGGACCTTGGTAGACTTTGCTATACCTTGGTAGACTTTGCTGGACCTTGGTAGACTTTGCTGGACCTTTGTATACTTTGCTATACCTTGGTAGACTTTGCTATAGCTTGGTAGACTTTTATGGACCTTGTTAGACTTTGCTATACCTTGGTAGACTTTGCTATACCTTGGTAGACTTTGCTATACCTTGGTAGACTTTGCTGGACGTTGGTAGACTTTGCTGGACCTAGGTAGACTTTGCTATACCTTGGAAGACTTTGCTATACCTTGGTAGACTTTGCTATACCTTGGTAGACTTTGCTATACCTTGGTAGACTTTGCTATACCTTGGTAGACTTTGCTATACCTTGGTAGACTTTGCTAAACCTTGGTAGACTTTGCTATACCTTGGTAGACTTTGCTATACCTTGGTAGACTTTGCTATACCTTGGTAGACTTTGCTATACCTTGGTAGACTTTGCTGGACCTTGGTAGACTTTGCTATACCTTGGTAGACTTTGCTGGACCTTGGTAGACTTTGCTATACCTTGGTAGACTTTGCTATACCTTGGTAGACTTTGCTGGACCTTGGTAGACTTTGCTGTACCTTGGTAGACTTTGCTATACCTTGGTAGACTTTGCTGGACCTTGGTAGACTTTGCTATACCTTGTTAGACTTTGCTATACCTTTTTTAGACTTTGCTATACCTTGGTAGACTTTTTTGCTATACCTTGGTAGACTTTGCTGGACCTTGGTAGACTTTGCTATACCTTGGTAGACTTTGCTGGACCTTGGTAGACTTTGCTATACCTTGGTAGACTTTGTTGTACCTTGGTAGACTTTGCTATACCTTGGTAGACTTTGCTGGACCTTGGTATACTTTGCTATACCTTGGTAGACTTTGCTATACCTTGGTAGACTTTGCTATACCATGGTCGACTTTGCTGGACCTTGGTAGACTTTGCTATACCTTGGTAGACTTTGCTATACCTTGGTAGACTTTGTTATACCTTGGTAGACTTTGCTGGACCTTGGTAGACTTTGCTATACCTTGGTAGACTTTGCTGGACCTTGGTAGACTTTGCTATACCTTGGTAGACTTTGCTATACCTTGGTAGACTTTGCTATACCTTGGTAGACTTTGCTGGACCTTGGTAGACTTTGCTATACCTTGGTAGACTTTGCTGGACCTTGGTAGACTTTGCTATACCTTTTTAGACTTTGCTATTCCTTGGTAGACTTTGCTGGACCTTGGTAGAGTTTGCTGGACCTTTCTATACTTTGCTATACCTTGGTAGACTTTGCTATACCTTGGTAGACTTTTCTGGACCTTGTTAGACTTTGCTATACCTTGTTAGACTTTGCTATACCTTGGTAGACTTTGCTATACCTTGGTAGACTTTGCTGGACGTTGGTAGACTTTGCTAAACCTTGGTAGACTTTGCTATACCTTCAAAGACTTTGCTGGACCTTGGTAGACTTTGCTGGACCTAGGAAGACTTTGCTATACCTTGGAAGACTTTGCTATACCTTGGTAGACTTTGCTATACCTTGGTAGACTTTGCTATACCTTGGTAGACTTTGCTATACCTTGGTAGACTTTGCTGGACCTTGGTAGACTTTGCTTTACCTTGGTAGACTTTGCTATACCTTGGTAGACTTTGCTATACCTTGGTAGACTTTGCTGGACCTTGGTAGACTTTGCTATACCTTGGAAGACTTTGCTGGACCTTGGTAGACTTTGCTATACCTTGGTAGACTTTGCTGGACCTTGGCAGACTTTGCTATACCTTGGTAGACTTTGTTGGACCTTGGTAGACTTTGCTTTACCTTGGTAGACTTTGCTATACCTTGGTAGACTTTGCTGGACCTTGGTAGACTTTGCTGGACCTTGGAAGACTTTGCTATACCTTGGTAGACTTTGCTATACCTTGGTAGACTTTGCTATACCTTGGTAGACTTTGCTGAAACTTGGTGGACTTTGCTACACCTTGGTAGACTTTGCTATACCTTGGTAGACTTTGCTATACCTTGGTAGACTTTGCTATACCTTGGTAGACTTTGCTATACCTTGGTAGACTTTGCTGGACCTTGGTAGACTTTGCTATACCTTGGTAGACCTTGCTATACCTTGGTAGACTTTGCTATACCTTGGTAGACTTTGCTGGACCTTGGTAGACTTTGCTATACCTTGGTAGACTTTGCTATACCTTGGTAGACTTTGCTGGACCTTGGTAGACTTTGCTATACCTCGGTAGACTTTGCTATACCTTGGTAGACTTTGCTGGACCTTGGTAGACTTTCCTATACCTTGGTAGACTTTGCTATACCTTGGTAGATTTTGCTGGACCTTGGTAGACTTTGCTATACCTTGGTAGACTTTGCTGGACCTTTGTATACTTTGCTATACCTTGGTAGACTTTGCTATAGCTTGGTAGACTTTTATGGACCTTGTTAGACTTTGCTATACCTTGGTAGACTTTGCTATACCTTGGTAGACTTTGCTATACCTTGGTAGACTTTGCTGGACGTTGGTAGACTTTGCTGGACCTAGGTAGACTTTGCTATACCTTGGAATACTTTGCTATACCTTGGTAGACTTTGCTATACCTTGGTAGACTTTGCTATACCTTGGTAGACGTTGCTATACCTTGGTAGACTTTGCTATACCTTGGTAGACTTTGCTAAACCTTGGTAGACTTTGCTATACCTTGGTAGACTTTGCTATACCTTGGTAGACTTTGCTATACCTTGGTAGACTTTGCTGGACCTTGGTAGACTTTGCTATACCTTGGTAGACTTTGCTGAACCTTGGTAGACTATGCTGGACCTTGGTAGACTTTGCTATACCTTGGTAGACTTTGCTATACCTTGGTAGACTTTGCTATACCTTGATAGACTTTGCTGGACCTTGGTAGACTTTGCTATACCTTGGTAGACTTTGCTATACCTTGGTAGACTTTGCTGGACCTTGGTAGACTTTGCTATACCTTGGTAGACTTTGCTGGACTTTGGTAGACTTTGCTATACCTTGGTAGACTTTGCTATACCTTGGTAGACTTTGTTGGACCCTGGTAGACTTTGCTATACCTTGGTAGACTTTGCTGGACATTGGTAGACTTTGCTATACCTTGGTAGACTTTGCTGGACATTGTTATACTTTGCTGGACCTTGGTAGACTTTGCTATACCTTGGTGGACTTTGCTATACCTTGGTAGACTTTGCTATACCTTGGTAGACTTTGCTGGACCTTGGTAGACTTTGCTATACCTTGGTAGACTTTGCTATACATTGGTAGACTTTGCTATACCTTGGTAGACTTTGCTGGACCTTGGTAGACTTTGCTATACCTTGGTAGACTTTGCTATACCTTGGTAGACTTTGCTATACCTTGGTAGACTTTGCTGGACCTTGGTAGACTTTGCTATACCTTGGTAGACTTTGCTATACCTTGGTAGACTTTGCTGGACCTTGGTAGACTTTGCTATACCTTGGTAGACTTTGCTATACCTTGGTAGACTTTGCTAAACCTTGGTAGACTTTGCTAGACCTTGGTAGACTTTGCTATACCTTGGTAGACTTTGCTATACCTTGGTAGACTTTGCTATACCTTGGTAGACTTTGCTATACCTTTTTAAACTTTGCTTTACTTTTGTAGACTTTGCTGGACCTTGGCAGACTTTGCTATACCTTGATAGACTTTGCTATACCTTGGTAGACTTTGCTATACCTTCGTAGACTTTGCTGGACCTTGGTAGACTTTGCTGGACCTTGGTAGACTTTGCTATACCTTGGTAGACTTTGCTATACCTTGGTAGACTTTGCTATACCTTGGTAGACTTTGCTGGACCTTGGTAGACTTTGCTATACCTTGATAGACTTTGCTATACCTTGGTAGACTTTGCTATACCTTCGTAGACTTTGCTGGACCTTGGTAGACTTTGCTGGACCTTGGTAGACTTTGCTATACCTTGGTAGACTTTGCTATACCTTGGTAGACTTTGCTATACCTTGGTAGACTTTGCTGGACCTTGGTATACTTTGCTATACCTTGGTAGACTTTGCTATACCTTGGTAGACTTCGCTATACCTTGGTAGACTTTTCTGGACCTTGGTAGACTTTGCTATTCCTTGGTAGACTTTGCTATACCTTGGTAGACTTTGCTAGACCTTGGGAGACTTTGCTGGGCCTTGGTAGGCTTTGCTGGGCCTTGGTAGACTTTGCTATACCTTGGTAGGCTTTGCTGGACCTTGGTAGACTTTGCTATACCTTGGTAGACTTTGCTATACCTTGGTAGACTTTGTAGGACCTTGGTAGACTTTGCTGGACCTTGGTAGACTTTGCTATACCTTGGTAGACTTTGCTGGATCTTGGTAGACTTTGCTATACCTTAGTAGACTTTGCAGGACCTTGGTAGACTTTTCTGGACCTTGGTAGACTTTGCTATACCTTGGTAGACTTTGCTATACCTTGGTAGACTTTGCTATACCTTGGTAGACTTTGCTGGACCTTGGTAGACTTTGCTATACCTTGGTAGACTTTGTTATACCTTTGTAGACTTTGCTATACCTTGGTAGACTTTGCTATACCTTGGTAGACTTTGCTGGACCTTGGTAGACTTTGCTATACCTTGATAGACTTTGCTATACCTTGGTAGACTTTGCTATACCTTCGTAGACTTTGCTGGACCTTGGTAGACTTTGCTGGACCTTGGTAGACTTTGCTATACCTTGGTAGACTTTGCTATTCCTTGGTAGACTTTGCTATACCTTGGTAGACTTTGCTGGACCTTGGTATACTTTGCTATACCTTGCTAGACTTTGCTATACCTTGGTAGACTTTGCTATACCTTGGTAGACTTCGCTATACCTTGGTAGACTTTTATGGACCTTGGTAGACTTTGCTATTCCTTGGTAGACTTTGCTATACCTTGGTAGACTTTGCTGGACCTTGGGAGACTTTTCTGGGCCTTGGTAGGCTTTGCTATACCTTGGTAGACTTTGCTATACCTTGGTAGACTTTGCTGTACTTTGGTAGACTTTGCTGGACCTTGGGAGACTTTGCTGAACCTTGGTAGACTTTGCTATACCTTGGTAGACTTTGCTATACCTTGGTAGACTTTGTAGGACCTTGGTAGACTTTGCTGGACCTTGGTAGACTTTGCTATACCTTGGTAGACTTTGCTGGATCTTGGTAGACTTTGCTATACCTTAGTAGACTTTGCAGGACCTTGGTAGACTTTTCTGGACCTTGGTAGACTTTGCTATACCTTGGTAGACTTTGCTATACCTTGGTAGACTTTGCTTTACCTTGGTAGACTTTGCTGGACCTTGGTAGACTTTGCTATACCTTGGTAGACTTTGTTATACCTTTGTAGACTTTGCTATACCTT
Organism: Trichomycterus rosablanca; assembly: GCF_030014385.1. Taxonomy (NCBI): domain Eukaryota; kingdom Metazoa; phylum Chordata; class Actinopteri; order Siluriformes; family Trichomycteridae; genus Trichomycterus; species Trichomycterus rosablanca. The sequence goes on along the minus strand of NC_085989.1, from coordinate 23,942,340 downwards.
GGTAGACTTTGCTATACCTTGGTAGACTTTGCTGGACCTTGGTAGACTTTGCTATACCTTGATAGACTTTGCTATACCTTGGTAGACTTTGCTATACCTTCGTAGACTTTGCTGGACCTTGGTAGACTTTGCTGGACCTTGGTAGACTTTGTTATACCTTGGTAGACTTTGCTATACCTTGGTAGACTTTGCTGGACCTTGGTATACTTTGCTATACCTTGGTAGACTTTGCTATACCTTGGTAGACTTTGCTATACCTTGGTAGACTTTGCTATACCTTGGTAGACTTTTCTGGACCTTGGTAGACTTTGCTATTCCTTGGTAGACTTTGCAATACCTTGGTAGACTTTGCTGGACCTTGGGAGACTTTGCTGGGCCTGGGTAGGCTTTGCTATACCTTGGTAGGCTTTGCTATACCTTGGTAGACTTTGCTATACCTTGGTAGACTTTGCTGGACCTTGGTAGACTTTGCTATACCTTGGTAGACTTTGCAGGACCTTGGCAGACTTTGCTGGACCTTGGTAGACTTTGCTATACCTTTTTAGACTTTGCTATACCTTGGTAGACTTTGCTGGACCTTGGTAGACTTTGCTATACCTTGGTAGACTTTGTTATACCTTGGTAGACTTTGCTATACCTTGGTAGACTTTGCTATACCTTGGTAGACTTTGCTGGACCTTGGTAGACTTTGCTATACCTTGGTAGACTTTGCTGGACCTTGATAGACTTTGCTATACCTTGGTAGTCTTTGCTATACCTTGGTAGACTTTGCTGGACCTTGGTAGACTTTGCTGGACCTTGGTAGACTTTGCTATACCTTGGTAGACTTTGCTATACCTTGGTAGACTTTGCTATACCTTGGTAGACTTTGCTGGACCTTGGTATACTTTGCTATACCTTGGTAGACTTTGCTATACCTTGGTAGACTTTGCTATACCTTAGTAGACTTTGCAGGACCTTGGTAGACTTTTCTGGACCTTGGTAGACTTTGCTATACCTTGGTAGACTTTGCTATACCTTGGTAGAATTTGCTGGACCTTGGTAGACATTGTAGGACCTTGGTAGACTTTGCTGAACCTTGGTAGACTTTGCTATACCTTGGTAGACTTTGCTGGATCTTGGTAGACTTTGCTATACCTTAGAAGACTTTGCAGGACCTTGGTAGAGTTTTCTGGACCTTGGTAGACTTTGCTATACCTTGGTAGACTTTGCTATACCTTGGTAGACTTTGCTATACCTTGGTAGACTTTGCTGGACCTTGGTAGACTTTGCTATACCTTGGTAGACTTTGTTATACCTTTGTAGACTTTGCTATACCTTGGTAGACTTTGCTATACCTTGGTAGACTTTACTATACCTTCGTAGACTTTGTAGGACCTTGGTAGACTTTGCTGGACCTTGGTAGACTTTGCTATACCTTGGTAGACTTTGCTGGATCTTGGTAGACTTTGCTATACCTTAGTAGACTTTGCAGGACCTTGGTAGACTTTTCTGGACCTTGGTAGACTTTGCTATACCTTGGTAGACTTTGCTATACCTTGGTAGACTTTGCTATACCTTGGTAGACTTTGCTATACCTTCGTAGACTTTGCTGGACCTTGGTAGACATTGTAGGACCTTGGTAGACTTTGCTGAACCTTGGTAGACTTTGCTATACCTTGGTAGACTTTGCTGGATCTTGGTAGACTTTGCTATACCTTAGAAGACTTTGCAGGACCTTGGTAGAGTTTTCTGGACCTTGGTAGACTTTGCTATACCTTGGTAGACTTTGCTATACCTTGGTAGACTTTGCTATACCTTGGTAGACTTTGCTGGACCTTGGTAGACTTTGCTATACCTTGGTAGACTTTGTTATACCTTTGTAGACTTTGCTATACCTTGGTAGACTTTGCTATACCTTGGTAGACTTTACTATACCTTCGTAGACTTTGTAGGACCTTGGTAGACTTTGCTGGACCTTGGTAGACTTTGCTATACCTTGGTAGACTTTGCTGGATCTTGGTAGACTTTGCTATACCTTAGTAGACTTTGCAGGACCTTGGTAGACTTTTCTGGACCTTGGTAGACTTTGCTATACCTTGGTAGACTTTGCTATACCTTGGTAGACTTTGCTATACCTTGGTAGACTTTGCTATACCTTCGTAGACTTTGCTGGACCTTGGTAGACTTTGCTGGACCTTGGTAGACTTTTCTATACCTTGGTAGACTTTGCTATACCTTGGTAGACTTTGCTATACCTTGGTAGACTTTGCTGGACCTTGGTATACTTTGCTATACCTTGGTAGACTTTGCTATACCTTTGTAGACTTTGCTATACCTTGGTAGACTTCGCTATACCTTGGTAGACTTTTCTGGACCTTGGTAGACTTTGCTATTCCTTGGTAGACTTTGCTATAACTTGGTAGACTTTGCTGGACCTTGGGAGACTTTGCAGGGCCTTGGTAGGCTTTGCTATACCTTGGTAGACTTTGCTATACCTTGGTAGACTTTGCTGTACTTTGGTAGACTTTGCTGGACCTTGGGAGACTTTGCTGAACCTTGGTAGACTTTGCTATACCTTGGTAGACTTTGCTATACCTTGGTAGACTTTGTAGGACCTTGGTAGACTTTGCTGGACCTTGGTAGACTTTGCTATACCTTGGTAGACTTTGCTGGATCTTGGTAGACTTTGCTATACCTTAGTAGACTTTGCAGGACCTTGGTAGACTTTTCTGGACCTTGGTAGACTTTGCTATACCTTGGTAGACTTTGCTATACCTTGGTAGACTTTGCTATACCTTGGTAGACTTTGCTGGACCTTGGTAGACATTGTAGGACCTTGGTAGACTTTGCTGAACCTTGGTAGACTTTGCTATACCTTGGTAGACTTTGCTGGATCTTGGTAGACTTTGCTATACCTTAGAAGACTTTGCAGGACCTTGGTAGACTTTTCTGGACCTTGGTAGACTTTGCTATACCTTGGTAGACTTTGCTATACCTTGGAAGACTTTGCTGGACCTTGGTAGACTTTGCTGGACCTTGGTAGACTTTGCTATACCTTGGTAGACTTTGTTATACCTTTGTAGACTTTGCTATACCTTGGTAGACTTTGCTATACCTTGGTAGACTTTGCTGGACCTTGGTAGACTTTGCTATACCTTGATAGACTTTGCTATACCTTGGTAGACTTTGCTATACCTTCGTAGACTTTGCTGGACCTTGGTAGACTTTGCTGGACCTTGGTAGACTTTTCTATACCTTGGTAGACTTTGCTATACCTTGGTAGACTTTGCTATACCTTGGTAGACTTTGCTGGACCTTGGTATACTTTGCTATACCTTGGTAGACTTTGCTATACCTTTGTAGACTTTGCTATACCTTGGTAGACTTCGCTATACCTTGGTAGACTTTTCTGGACCTTGGTAGACTTTGCTATTCCTTGGTAGACTTTGCTATACCTTGGTAGACTTTGCTGGACCTTGGGAGACTTTGCTGGGCCTTGGTAGGCTTTGCTATACCTTGGTAGACTTTGCTATACCTTGGTAGACTTTGCTGTACTTTGGTAGACTTTGCTGGACCTTGGGAGACTTTGCTGAACCTTGGTAGACTTTGCTATACCTTGGTAGACTTTGCTATACCTTGGTAGACTTTGTAGGACCTTGGTAGACTTTGCTGGACCTTGGTAGACTTTGCTATACCTTGGTAGACTTTGCTGGATCTTGGTAGACTTTGCTATACCTTAGTAGACTTTGCAGGACCTTGGTAGACTTTTCTGGACCTTGGTAGACTTTGCTATACCTTGGTAGACTTTGCTATACCTTGGTAGACTTTGCTATACCTTGGTAGACTTTGCTGGACCTTGGTAGACTTTGCTATACCTTGGTAGACTTTGCTATACCTTGGTAGACTTTGCTGTACTTTGGTAGACTTTGCTGGACCTTGGGAGACTTTGCTGAACCTTGGTAGACTTTGCTATACCTTGGTAGACTTTGCTATACCTTGGTAGACTTTGCTGGACCTTGGTAGACTTTGCTGGACCTTGGTAGACTTTGCTATACCTTGGTAGACTTTGCTATACCTTGGTAGACTTTGCTATACCTTGGTAGACTTTGCTGGACCTTGGTATACTTTGCTATACCTTGGTAAATTTTGCTATACCTTGGTAGACTTTGCTATACCTTGGTAGACTTCGCTATACCTTGGTAGACTTTTCTGGACCTTGGTAGACTTTGCTATTCCTTGGTAGACTTTGCTATACCTTGGTAGACTTTGCTGGACCTTGGGAGACTTTGCTGGGCCTTGGTAGGCTTTGCTATACCTTGGTAGACTTTGCTATACCTTGGTAGACTTTGCTGTACTTTGGTAGACTTTGCTGGACCTTGGGAGACTTTGCTGAACCTTGGTAGACTTTGCTATACCTTGGTAGACTTTGCTATACCTTGGTAGACTTTGTAGGACCTTGGTAGACTTTGCTGGACCTTGGTAGACTTTGCTATACCTTGGTAGACTTTGCTGGATCTTGGTAGACTTTGCTATACCTTAGTAGACTTTGCAGGACCTTGGTAGACTTTTCTGGACCTTGGTAGACTTTGCTATACCTTGGTAGACTTTGCTATACCTTGGTAGACTTTGCTATACCTTGGTAGACTTTGCTGGACCTTGGTAGACTTTGCTATACCTTGGTAGACTTTGTTATACCTTTGTAGACTTTGCTATACCTTGGTAGACTTTGCTATACCTTGGTAGACTTTGCTATACCTTGGTAGACTTTGCTATACCTTGGTAGACTTTGCTGGACCTTGGTATACTTTGCTATACCTTGGTAGACTTTGCTATACCTTGGTAGACTTTGCTATACCTTGGTAGACTTCGCTATACCTTGGTAGACTTTTCTGGACCTTGGTAGACTTTGCTATTCCTTGGTAGACTTTGCTATACCTTGGTAGACTTTGCTGGACCTTGGGAGACTTTGCTGGGCCTTGGTAGGCTTTGCTATACCTTGGTAGACTTTGCTATACCTTGGTAGACTTTGCTGTACTTTGGTAGACTTTGCTGGACCTTGGGAGACTTTGCTGAACCTTGGTAGACTTTGCTATACCTTGGTAGACTTTGCTATACCTTGGTAGACTTTGTAGGACCTTGGTAGACTTTGCTGGACCTTGGTAAACTTTGCTATACCTTGGTAGACTTTGCTGGATCTTGGTAGACTTTGCTATACCTTGGTAGACTTTGTTATACCTTTGTAGACTTTGCTATACCTTGGTAGACTTTGCTATACCTTGGTAGACTTTGCTGGACCTTGGTAGACTTTGCTATACCTTGGTAGACTTTGCTGGACCTTGGTAGACTTTGCTATACCTTGGTAGACTTTGCTGGACCTTGGTAGACTTTGCTATACCTTGGTAGACTTTGCTATACCTTGGTAGACTTTGCTATACCTTGGTAGACTTTGCTGGACCTTGTTTAGACTTTGCTATACCTTGGTAACCTTTGCTATACCTTAGTAGACTTTGCTATACCTTGGTAGACTTTGCTGGACCTTGGTAGACTTTGCTATACCTTGGTAGGCTTTGCTGGACCTTGGTAGACTTTGCTGGACCTTGGTAGACTTTGCTATACCTTGGTAGACTTTGTAGGACCTTGGTAGACTTTGCTGGACCTTGGTAGACTTTGCTATACCTTGGTAGACTTTGCTGGACCTTGTTTAGACTTTGCTATACCTTGGTAACCATTGCTATACCTTAGTAGACTTTGCTATACCTTGGTAGACTTTGCTGGACCTTGGTAGACTTTGCTATACCTTGGTAGGCTTTGCTGGAGCTTGGTAGACTTTGCTATACCTTGGTGGACTTTGCTATACCTTGGTAGACTTTGTAGGACCTTGGTAGACTTTGCTGGACCTTGGTAGACTTTGCTATACCTTGGTAGACTTTGCTGGATCTTGGTAGACTTTGCTATACCTTAGTAGACTTTGCAGGACCTTGGTAGACTTTTCTGGACCTTGGTAGACTTTGCTATACCTTGGTAGACTTTGCTATACCTTGGTAGACTTTGCTATACCTTGGTAGACTTTGCTGGACCTTGGTAGACTTTGCTATACCTTGGTAGACTTTGTTATACCTTTGTAGACTTTGCTATACCTTGGTAGACTTTGCTATACCTTGGTAGACTTTGCTGGACCTTGGTAGACTTTGCTATACCTTGATAGACTTTGCTATACCTTGGTAGACTTTGCTATACCTTCGTAGACTTTGCTGGACCTTGGTAGACTTTGCTGGACCTTGGTAGACTTTGCTATACCTTGGTAGACTTTGCTATTCCTTGGTAGACTTTGCTATACCTTGGTAGACTTTGCTGGACCTTGGTATACTTTGCTATACCTTGGTAGACTTTGCTATACCTTGGTAGACTTTGCTATACCTTGGTAGACTTCGCTATACCTTGGTAGACTTTTATGGACCTTGGTAGACTTTGCTATTCCTTGGTAGACTTTGCTATACCTTGGTAGACTTTGCTGGACCTTGGGAGACTTTTCTGGGCCTTGGTAGGCTTTGCTATACCTTGGTAGACTTTGCTATACCTTGGTAGACTTTGCTGTACTTTGGTAGACTTTGCTGGACCTTGGGAGACTTTGCTGAACCTTGGTAGACTTTGCTATACCTTGGTAGACTTTGCTATACCTTGGTAGACTTTGTAGGACCTTGGTAGACTTTGCTGGGCCTTGGTAGGCTTTGCTATACCTTGGTAGACTTTGATATACCTTGGTAGACTTCGCTATACCTTGGTAGACTTTTCTGGACCTTGGTAGACTTTGCTATTCCTTGGTAGACTTTGCTATACCTTGGTAGACTTTGCTATACCTTTGTAGACTTTGTAGGACCTTGGTAGACTTTGCTGGACCTTGGTAGACTTTGCTATACCTTGGTAGACTTTGCTGGATCTTGGTAGACTTTGCTATACCTTAGTAGACTTTGCAGGACCTTGGTAGACTTTTCTGGACCTTGGTAGACTTTGCTATACCTTGGTAGACTTTGCTATACCTTGGTAGACTTTGCTGGACCTTGGTAGACATTGTAGGACCTTGGTAGACTTTGCTGAACCTTGGTAGACTTTGCTATACCTTGGTAGACTTTGCTGGATCTTGGTAGACTTTGCTATACCTTAGAAGACTTTGCAGGACCTTGGTAGACTTTTCTGGACCTTGGTAGACTTTGCTATACCTTGGTAGACTTTGCTATACCTTGGTAGACTTTGCTATACCTTGGTAGACTTTGCTGGACCTTGGTAGACTTTGCTATACCTTGGTAGACTTTGTTATACCTTTGTAGACTTTGCTATACCTTGGTAGACTTTGCTATACCTTGGTAGACTTTGCTGGACCTTGGTAGACTTTGCTATACCTTGATAGACTTTGCTATACCTTGGTAGACTTTGCTATACCTTCGTAGACTTTGCTGGACCTTGGTAGACTTTGCTGGACCTTGGTAGACTTTGCTATACCTTGGTAGACTTTGCTATACCTTGGTAGACTTTGCTATACCTTGGTAGACTTTGCTGGACCTTGGTAAACTTTGCTATACCTTGGTAGACTTTGCTATACCTTGGTAGACTTTGCTATACCTTGGTAGACTTCGCTATACCTTGGTAGACTTTTCTGGACCTTGGTAGACTTTGCTATTCCTTGGTAGACTTTGCTATACCTTGGTAGACTTTGCTGGACCTTGGGAGACTTTGCTGGGCCTTGGTAGGCTTTGCTATACCTTGGTAGACTTTGCTATACCTTGGTAGACTTTGCTGTACTTTGGTAGACTTTGCTGGACCTTGGGAGACTTTGCTGAACCTTGGTAGACTTTGCTATACCTTGGTAGACTTTGCTATACCTTGGTAGACTTTGTAGGACCTTGGTAGACTTTGCTGGACCTTGGTAGACTTTGCTATACCTTGGTAGACTTTGCTGGATCTTGGTAGACTTTGCTATACCTTAGTAGACTTTGCAGGACCTTGGTAGACTTTTCTGGACCTTGGTAGACTTTGCTATACCTTGGTAGACTTTGCTATACCTTGGTAGACTTTGCTATACCTTGGTAGACTTTGCTATACCTTGGTAGACATTGCTGGACCTTGGTAGACTTTGCTATACCTTGATAGACTTTGCTATACCTTGGTAGACTTTGCTATACCTTCGTAGACTTTGCTGGACCTTGGTAGACTTTGCTATACCTTGGTAGACTTTGCTGGACCTTGGTAGACTTTGCTGGACCTTGGTAGACTTTGCTATACCTTGGTAGACTTTGTTATACCTTGGTAGACTTTGCTATACCTTGGTAGACTTTGCTATACCTTGGTAGACTTTGCTGGACCTTGGTAGACTTTGCTATACCTTGGTAGACTTTGCTGGACCTTGATAGACTTTGCTATACCTTGGTAGACTTTGCTATACCTTCGTAGACTTTGCTGGACCTTGGTAGACTTTGCTGGACCTTGGTAGACTTTGCTATACCTTGGTAGACTTTGCTATACCTTGGTAGACTTTGCTATACCTTGGTAGACTTTGCTGGACCTTGGTATACTTTGCTATACCTTGGTAGACTTTGCTATACCTTGGTAGACTTTGCTATACCTTGGTAGACTTCGCTATACCTTGGTAGACTTTTCTGGACCTTGGTAGACTTTGCTATTCCTTGGTAGACTTTGCTATACCTTGGTAGACTTTGCTGGACCTTGGGAGACTTTGCTGGGCCTTGGTAGGCTTTGCTATACCTTGGTAGACTTTGCTATACCTTGGTAGACTTTGCTGTACTTTGGTAGACTTTGCTGGACCTTGGGAGACTTTGCTGAACCTTGGTAGACTTTGCTATACCTTGGTAGACTTTGCTATACCTTCGTAGACTTTGTAGGACCTTGGTAGACTTTGCTGGACCTTGGTAGACTTTGCTATACCTTGGTAGACTTTGCTGGATCTTGGTAGACTTTGCTATACCTTAGTAGACTTTGCAGGACCTTGGTAGACTTTTCTGGACCTTGGTAGACTTTGCTATACCTTGGTAGACTTTGCTATACCTTGGTAGACTTTGCTATACCTTGGTAGACTTTGCTGGACCTTGGTAGACATTGTAGGACCTTGGTAGACTTTGCTGAACCTTGGTAGACTTTGCTATACCTTGGTAGACTTTGCTGGATCTTGGTAGACTTTTCTATACCTTAGAAGACTTTGCAGGACCTTGGTAGACTTTTCTGGACCTTGGTAGACTTTGCTATACCTTGGTAGACTTTGCTATACCTTGGTAGACTTTGCTATACCTTGGTAGACTTTGCTGGACCTTGGTAGACTTTGCTATACCTTGGTAGACTTTGTTATACCTTTGTAGACTTTGCTATACCTTGGTAGACTTTGCTATACCTTGGTAGACTTTGCTGGACCTTGGTAGACTTTGCTATACCTTGATAGACTTTGCTATACCTTGGTAGACTTTGCTATACCTTCGTAGACTTTGCTGGACCTTGGTAGACTTTGCTGGACCTTGGTAGACTTTGCTATACCTTGGTAGACTTTGCTATACCTTGGTAGACTTTGCTATACCTTGGTAGACTTTGCTGGACCTTGGTATACTTTGCTATACCTTGGTAGACTTTGCTATACCTTGGTAGACTTTGCTATACCTTGGTAGACTTCGCTATACCTTGGTAGACTTTTCTGGACCTTGGTAGACTTTGCTATTCCTTGGTAGACTTTGCTATACCTTGGTAGACTTTGCTATACCTTCGTAGACTTTGTAGGACCTTGGTAGACTTTGCTGGACCTTGGTAGACTTTGCTATACCTTGGTAGACTTTGCTGGATCTTGGTAGACTTTGCTATACCTTAGTAGACTTTGCAGGACCTTGGTAGACTTTTCTGGACCTTGGTAGACTTTGCTATAACTTGGTAGACTTTGCTATACCTTGGTAGACTTTGCTATACCTTGGTAGACTTTGCTGGACCTTGGTAGACATTGTAGGACCTTGGTAGACTTTGCTGAACCTTGGTAGACTTTGCAATACCTTGGTAGACTTTGCTGGATCTTGGTAGACTTTGCTATACCTTAGAAGACTTTGCAGGACCTTGGTAGACTTTTCTGGACCTTGGTAGACTTTGCTATACCTTGGTAGACTTTGCTATACCTTGGTAGACTTTGCTATACCTTGGTAGACTTTGCTGGACCTTGGTAGACTTTGCTATACCTTGGTAGACTTTGTTATACCTTTGTAGACTTTGCTATACCTTGGTAGACTTTGCTATACCTTGGTAGACTTTGCTGGACCTTGGTAGACTTTGCTATACCTTGATAGACTTTGCTATACCTTGGTAGACTTTGCTATACCTTCGTAGACTTTGCTGGACCTTGGTAGACTTTGCTGGACCTTGGTAGACTTTGCTATACCTTGGTAGACTTTGCTATACCTTGGTAGACTTTGCTATACCTTGGTAGACTTTGCTGGACCTTGGTATACTTTGCTATACCTTGGTAGACTTTGCTATACCTTGGTAGACTTTGCTATACCTTGGTAGACTTCGCTATACCTTGGTAGACTTTTCTGGACCTTGGTAGACTTTGCTATTCCTTGGTAGACTTTGCTATACCTTGGTAGACTTTGCTGGACCTTGGGAGACTTTGCTGGGCCTTGGTAGGCTTTGCTATACCTTGGTAGACTTTGCTATACCTTGGTAGACTTTGCTGTACTTTGGTAGACTTTGCTGGACCTTGGGAGACTTTGCTATACCTTGGTAGACTTTGCTATACCTTGGTAGACTTTGTAGGACCTTGGTAGACTTTGCTGGATCTTGGTAGACTTTGCTATACCTTGGTAGACTTTGCTGGATCTTGGTAGACTTTGCTATACCTTAGTAGACTTTGCAGGACCTTGGTAGACTTTTCTGGACCTTGGTAGACTTTGCTATACCTTGGTAGACTTTGCTATACCTTGGTAGACTTTGCTGGACCTTGGTAGACTTTGCTATACCTTGGTAGACTTTGCTGGACCTTGATAGACTTTGCTATACCTTGGTAGACTTTGCTATACCTTCGTAGACTTTGCTGGACCTTGGTAGACTTTGCTGGACCTTGGTAGACTTTGCTATACCTTGGTAGACTTTGCTATACCTTGGTAGACTTTGCTATACCTTGGTAGACTTTGCTGGACCTTGGTATACTTTGCTATACCTTGGTAAATTTTGCTATACCTTGGTAGACTTTGCTATACCTTGGTAGACTTCGCTATACCTTGGTAGACTTTTCTGGACCTTGGTAGACTTTGCTATTCCTTGGTAGACTTTGCTATACCTTGGTAGACTTTGCTGGACCTTGGGAGACTTTGCTGGGCCTTGGTAGGCTTTGCTATACCTTGGTAGACTTTGCTATACCTTGGTAGACTTTGCTGTACTTTGGTAGACTTTGCTGGACCTTGGGAGACTTTGCTGAACCTTGGTAGACTTTGCTATACCTTGGTAGACTTTGCTATACCTTGGTAGACTTTGTAGGACCTTGGTAGACTTTGCTGGACCTTGGTAGACTTTGCTATACCTTGGTAGACTTTGCTGGATCTTGGTAGACTTTGCTATACCTTAGTAGACTTTGCAGGACCTTGGTAGACTTTTCTGGACCTTGGTAGACTTTGCTATACCTTGGTAGACTTTGCTATACCTTGGTAGACTTTGCTATACCTTGGTAGACTTTGCTGGACCTTGGTAGACTTTGCTATACCTTGGTAGACTTTGTTATACCTTTGTAGACTTTGCTATACCTTGGTAGACTTTGCTATACCTTGGTAGACTTTGCTATACCTTGGTAGACTTTGCTATACCTTGGTAGACTTTGCTGGACCTTGGTATACTTTGCTATACCTTGGTAGACTTTGCTATACCTTGGTAGACTTTGCTATACCTTGGTAGACTTCGCTATACCTTGGTAGACTTTTCTGGACCTTGGTAGACTTTGCTATTCCTTGGTAGACTTTGCTATACCTTGGTAGACTTTGCTGGACCTTGGGAGACTTTGCTGGGCCTTGGTAGGCTTTGCTATACCTTGGTAGACTTTGCTATACCTTGGTAGACTTTGCTGTACTTTGGTAGACTTTGCTGGACCTTGGGAGACTTTGCTGAACCTTGGTAGACTTTGCTTTACCTTGGTAGACTTTGCTATACCTTAGTAGACTTTGCAGGACCTTGATAGACTTTTCTGGACCTTGGTAGACTTTGCTATACCTTGGTAGACTTTGCTATACCTTGGTAGACTTTGCTGGACCTTGGTAGACTTTGCTATACGTTGGTAGACTTTGTTATACCTTTGTAGACTTTGCTATACCTTGGTAGACTTTGCTATACCTTGGTAGACTTTGCTGGACCTTGGTAGACTTTGCTATACCTTGATAGACTTTGCTATACCTTGGTAGACTTTGCTATACCTTCGTAGACTTTGCTGGACCTTGGTAGACTTTGCTGGACCTTGGTAGACTTTGCTATACCTTGGTAGACTTTGCTATACCTTGGTAGACTTTGCTGGACCTTGGTATACTTTGCTATACCTTGGTAGACTTTGCTATACCTTGGTAGACTTTGCTATACCTTGGTAGACTTCGCTATACCTTGGTAGACTTTTCTGGACCTTGGTAGACTTTGCTATTCCTTGGTAGACTTTGCTATACCTTGGTAGACTTTGCTGGACCTTGGGAGACTTTGCTGGGCCTTGGTAGGCTTTGCTATACCTTGGTAGACTTTGCTATACCTTGGTAGACTTTGCTGTACTTTGGTAGACTTTGCTGGACCTTGGGAGACTTTGTTGAACCTTGGTAGACTTTGCTATACCTTGGTAGACTTTGCTATACCTTGGTAGACTTTGTAGGACCTTGGTAGACTTTGCTGGACCTTGGTAGACTTTGCTATACCTTGGTAGACTTTGCTGGATCTTGGTAGACTTTGCTATACCTTAGTAGACTTTGCAGGACCTTGGTAGACTTTTCTGGACCTTGGTAGACTTTGATATACCTTGGTAGACTTTGCTATACCTTGGTAGACTTTGCTATACCTTGGTAGACTTTGCTGGACCTTGGTAGACTTTGCTATACCTTGGTAGACTTTTTTATACCTTTGTAGACTTTGCTATACCTTGGTAGACTTTGCTGGACCTTGGTAGACTTTGCTGGACCTTGGTAGACTTTGCTATACCTTGGTAGACTTTGCTATACCTTGGTAGACTTTGCTATACCTTGGTAGACTTTGCTATACCTTGGTAGACTTTGCTGGACCTTGGTAGACTTTGCTGGACCTTGGTAGACTTTGCTATACCTTGGTAGACTTTGCTGGACCTTGGTGTACTTTGCTATACCTTGGTAGACTTTGCTATACCTTGGTAGACTTTGCTGGACCTTGGTAGACTTTGCTATACCTTGGTAGACTTTGCTGGACCTTGGTAGACTTTGCTATACCTTGGTAGACTTTGCTGGACCATGGTAGACTTTGCTGGACCTTGGTAGACTTTGCTATAGCTTGGTAGACTTTGCTATACCTTGGTAGACTTTGCTAAACCTTGGTAGACTTTGCTATACCTTGGTAGACTTTGCTATACCTTGGTAGACTTTGCTGGACCTTGGTAGATTTTGCTGGACCTTGGTAGACTTTGCTATACCTTGGTAGACTTTGCTATACCTTGGTAGACTTTGCTGGACCTTGGTAGACTTTGCTGGACCTTGGTAGACTTTGCAATACCTTGGTAGACTTTGCTATACCTTGGTAGACTTTGCTGGACATTGGTAGACTTTGCTGGACCTTGGTAGACTTTGCTATACCTTGGTAGACTTTGCTGGATCTTGGTAGACTTTGCTGTACCTTGGTAGACTTTGCTATACCTTGGTAGACTTTGCTGGACCTTGGTAGACTTTGCTATACCTTGGTAGACTTTGCTGGACCTTTGTAGACTTTGCTGTACCTTGGTAGACTTTGCTGGACCATGGTAGACTTTGCTGGACCTTGGTAGACTTTGCTATAGCTTGGTAGACTTTGCTATACCTTGGTAGACTTTGCTAAACCTTGGTAAACTTTGCTATACCTTGGTAGACTTTGCTATACCTTGGTAGAATTTGCTGGACCTTGGTAGATTTTGCTGGACCTTGGTAGACTTTGCTATACCTTGGTAGACTTTGCTATACCTTGTTAGACTTTGCTGGACCTTGGTAGACTTTGCTGGACCTTGGTAGACTTTGCTATACCTTGGTAGACTTTGCTGGACCTTGATAGACTTTGCTGGACCTTGGTAGACTTTGCTATACCTTGGTAGACTTTGCTATACCTTGGTAGACTTTGCTGGACATTAGTAGACTTTGCTGGACCTTGGTAGACTTTGCTATACCTTGGTAGACTTTGCTATACCTTGGTAGACTTTGCAATACCTTGTTAGACTTTGCTATACCTTGGTAGACTTTGCTGGACCTTAGTAGACTTTGCTATACCTTGGTAGACTTTGCTGGACCTTGGTAGACTTTGCTATACCTTGGTAGACTTTGCAGGACCTTGGCAGACTTTGCTGGACCTTGGTAGACTTTGCTATACCTTTTTAGACTTTGCTATACCTTGGTAGACTTTGCTATACCTTGGTAGACTTTGCTGGACCTTGGTAGACTTTGCTATACCTTGGTAGACTTTGTTATACCTTGGTAGACTTTGCTATACCTTGGTAGACTTTGCTATACCTTGGTAGACTTTGCTGGACCTTGGTAGACTTTGCTATACCTTGGTAGACTTTGCTGGACCTTGATAGACTTTGCTATACCTTGGTAGACTTTGCTATACCTTCGTAGACTTTGCTGGACCTTGGTAGACTTTGCTGGACCTTGGTAGACTTTGCTATACGTTGGTAGACTTTGCTGGACCTTGGTATACTTTGCTATACCTTGGTAGACTTTGCTATACCTTGGTAGACTTTGCTATACCTTGGTAGACTTCGCTATACCTTGGTAGACTTTTCTGGACCTTGGTAGACTTTGCTATTCCTTGGTAGACTTTGCTATACCTTGGTAGACTTTGCTGGACCTTGGGAGACTTTGCTGGGCCTTGGTAGGCTTTGCTATACCTTGGTAGACTTTGCTATACCTTGGTAGACTTTGCTGTACTTTGGTAGACTTTGCTGGACCTTGGGAGACTTTGCTGAACCTTGGTAGACTTTGCTATACCTTGGTAGACTTTGCTATACCTTGGTAGACTTTGCTGGATCTTGGTAGACTTTGCTATACCTTAGAAGACTTTGCAGGACCTTGGTAGACTTTGCTATACCTTGGTAGACTTTGCTATACCTTGGTAGACTTTGCTGGACCTTGGTAGACTTTGCTATACCTTGGTAGACTTTGTTATACCTTTGTAGACTTTGCTATACCTTGGTAGACTTTGCTGGACCTTGGTAGACTTTGCTGGACCTTGGTAGACTTTGCTATACCTTGGTAGACTTTGCTATACCTTGGTAGACTTTGCTATATTTTGGTAGACTTTGCTGGACCTTGGTATACTTTGCTATACCTTGGTAGACTTTGCTATACCTTGGTAGACTTTGCTATACCTTGGTAGACTTCGCTATACCTTGGTAGACTTTTCTGGACCTTGGTAGACTTTGCTATTCCTTGGTAGACTTTGCTATACCTTGGTAGACTTTGCTGGACCTTGGGAGACTTTGCTGGGCCTTGGTAGGCTTTGCTATACCTTGGTAGACTTTGCTATACCTTGGTAGACTTTGCTGTACTTTGGTAGACTTTGCTGGACCTTGGGAGACTTTGCTGAACCTTGGTAGACTTTGCTATACCTTGGTAGACTTTGCTATACCTTGGTAGACTTTGTAGGACCTTGGTAGACTTTGCTGGACCTTGGTAAACTTTGCTATACCTTGGTAGACTTTGCTGGATCTTGGTAGACTTTGCTATACCTTAGTAGACTTTGCAGGACCTTGGTAGACTTTTCTGGACCTTGGTAGACTTTGCTATACCTTGGTAGACTTTGCTATACCTTGGTAGACTTTGCTATACCTTGGTAGACTTTGCTGGACCTTGGTAGACTTTGCTATACCTTGGTAGACTTTGTTATACCTTTGTAGACTTTGCTATACCTTGGTAGACTTTGCTGGACCTTGGTAGACTTTGCTATACCTTGGTAGACTTTGCTGGACCTTGGTAGACTTTGCTGGACCTTGGTAGACTTTGCTATACCTTGGTAGACTTTGCTATACCTTGTTAGACTTTGCTGGACCTTGTTTAGACTTTGCTATACCTTGGTAACCTTTGCTATACCTTAGTAGACTTTGGTATACCTTGGTAGACTTTGCTGGACCTTGGTAGACTTTGCTATACCTTGGTAGGCTTTGCTGGACCTTGGTAGACTTTGCTGGACCTTGGTAGACTTTGCTATACCTTGGTAGACTTTGTAGGACCTTGGTAGACTTTGCTGGACCTTGGTAGACTTTGCTATACCTTGGTAGACTTTGCTATACCTTGGTAGACTTTGTAGGACCTTGGTAGACTTTGCTGGACCTTGGTAAACTTTGCTATACCTTAGTAGACTTTGCTATACCTTGGTAGACTTTGCTGGACCTTGGTAGACTTTACTATACCTTGGTAGGCTTTGCTGGACCTTGGTAGACTTTGCTATACCTTGGTAGACTTTGCTATACCTTGGTAGACTTTGTAGGACCTTGGTAGACTTTGCTGGACCTTGGTAGACTTTGCTATACCTTGGTAGACTTTGCTGGATCTTGGTAGACTTTGCTATACCTTAGTAGACTTTGCAGGACCTTGGTAGACTTTTCTGGACCTTGGTAGACTTTAATATACCTTGGTAGACTTTGCTATACCTTGGTAGACTTTGCTGGACCTTGGTAGACTTTGCTATACCTTGGTAGACTTTGTTATACCTTTGTAGACTTTGCTATACCTTGGTAGACTTTGCTATACCTTGGTAGACTTTGCTGGACCTTGGTAGACTTTGCTATACCTTGATAGACTTTGCTATACCTTGGTAGACTTTGCTATACCTTCGTAGACGTTGCTGGACCTTGGTAGACTTTGATGGACCTTGGAAGACTTTGCTATACCTTGGTAGACTTTGCTGGACCTTGGTATACTTTGCTATACCTTGGTAGACTTTGCTATACCTTGGTAGACTTTGCTATACCTTGGTAGACTTCGCTATACCTTGGTAGACTTTTCTGGACCTTGGTAGACTTTGCTATTCCTTGGTAGACTTTGCTATACCTTGGTAGACTTTGCTGGACCTTGGGAGACTTTGCTGGGCCTTGGTAGGCTTTGCTATACCTTGGTAGACTTTGCTATACCTTGATAGACTTTGCTATACCTTGGTAGACTTTGCTATACCTTCGTAGACTTTGCTGGACCTTGGTAGACTTTGCTGGACCTTGGTAGACTTTGCTATACCTTGGTAGACTTTGCTATACCTTGGTAGACTTTGCTATACCTTGGTAGACTTTGCTTGACCTTGGTATACTTTGCTATACCTTGGTAGACTTTGCTATACCTTGGTAGACTTTGCTATACCTTGGTAGACTTCGCTATACCTTGGTAGACTTTTCTGGACCTTGGTAGACTTTGCTATTCCTTGGTAGACTTTGCTATACCTTGGTAGACTTTGCTGGACCTTGGGAGACTTTGCTGGGCCTTGGTAGGCTTTGCTATACCTTGGTAGACTTTGCTATACCTTGGTAGACTTTGCTGTACTTTGGTAGACTTTGCTGGACCTTGGGAGACTTTGCTGAACCTTGGTAGACTTTGCTATACCTTGGTAGACTTTGCTATACCTTGGTAGACTTTGTAGGACCTTGGTAGACTTTGCTGGACCTTGGTAGACTTTGCTATACCTTGGTAGACTTTGCTGGATCTTGGTAGACTTTGCTATACCTTAGTAGACTTTGCAGGACCTTGGTAGACTTTTCTGGACCTTGGTAGACTTTGCTATAACTTGGTAGACTTTGCTATACCTTGGTAGACTTTGCTATACCTTGGTAGACTTTGCTGGACCTTGGTAGACTTTGCTATACCTTGGTAGACTTTGTTATACCTTTGTAGACTTTGCTATACCTTGGTAGACTTTGCTGGACCTTGGTAGACTTTGCTGGACCTTGGTAGACTTTGCTATACCTTGGTAGACTTTGCTATAGCTTGGTACACTTTACTATACCTTGGTAGACTTTGCTAAACCTTGGTAGACTTTGCTATACCTTGGTAGACTTTGCTATACCTTGGTAGACTTTGCTGGACCTTGGTAGATTTTGCTGGACCTTGGTAGACTTTGCTATACCTTGGTAGACTTTGCTATACCTTGGTAGACTTTGCTGGACCTTGGTAGACTTTGCTGGACCTTGGTAGACTTTGCAATACCTTGGTAGACTTTGCTATACCTTGGTAGACTTTGCTGGACATTGGTAGACTTTGCTGGACCTTGGTAGACTTTGCTATACCTTGGTAGACTTTGCTGGACCTTGGTAGACTTTGCTATACCTTGGTAGACTTTGCTATACCTTGGTAGACTTTGCTGGACCTTGGTAGACTTTGCTATACCTTGGTAGACTTTGCTGGACCTTTGTAGACTTTGCTGTACCTTGGTAGACTTTGCTGGACCATGGTAGACTTTGCTGGACCTTGGTAGACTTTGCTATAGCTTGGTAGACTTTGCTATACCTTGGTAGACTTTGCTAAACCTTGGTAAACTTTGCTATACCTTGGTAGACTTTGCTATACCTTGGTAGAATTTGCTGGACCTTGGTAGATTTTGCTGGACCTTGGTAGACTTTGCTATACCTTGGTAGACTTTGCTATACCTTGGTAGACTTTGCTGGACCTTGGTAGACTTTGCTGGACCTTGGTAGACTTTGCTGGACCTTGGTAGACTTTGCTATACCTTGGTAGACTTTGCTGGACCTTGGTAGACTTTGCTGGACCTTGGTAGACTTTTCTATACCTTGGTAGACTTTGCTATACCTTGGTAGACTTTGCTGGACCTTAGTAGACTTTGCTGGACCTTGGTAGACTTTGCTATACCTTGGTAGACTTTGCTATACCTTGGTAGACTTTGCAATACCTTGTTAGACTTTGCTATACCTTGGTAGACTTTGCTGGACCTTAGTAGACTTTGCTATACCTTGGTAGACTTTGCTGGACCTTGGTAGACTTTGCTATACCTTGGTAGACTTTGCAGGACCTTGGCAGACTTTGCTGGACCTTGGTAGACTTTGCTATACCTTTTTAGACTTTGCTATACCTTGGTAGACTTTGCTATACCTTGGTAGACTTTGTTATACCTTGGTAGACTTTGCTATACCTTGGTAGACTTTGTTATACCTTGGTAGACTTTGCTATACCTTGGTAGACTTTGCTATACCTTGGTAGACTTTGCTATACCTTGGTAGACTTTGCTGGACCTTGGTAGACTTTGCTGGACCTTGGTAGACTTTGCTATACCTTGGTAGACTTTGCTATACCTTCGTAGACTTTGCTGGACCTTGGTAGACTTTGCTGGACCTTGGTAGACTTTGCTATACCTTGGTAGAATTTGCTATACCTTGGTAGACTTTGCTATACCTTGGTAGACTTTGCTGGACCTTGGTATACTTTGCTATACCTTGGTAGACTTTGCTATACCTTGGTAGACTTTGCTATACCTTGGTAGACTTCGCTATACCTTGGTAGACTTTTCTGGACCTTGGTAGACTTTGCTATTCCTTGGTAGACTTTGCTATACCTTGGTAGACTTTGCTGGACCTTGGGAGACTTTGCTGGGCCTTGGTAGGCTTTGCTATACCTTGGTAGACTTTGCTATACCTTGGTAGACTTTGCTGTACTTTGGTAGACTTTGCTGGACCTTGGTAGACTTTGCTGAACCTTGGTAGACTTTGCTATACCTTGGTAGACTTTGCTATACCTTGGTAGGCTTTGTAGGACCTTGGTAGACTTTGCAGGACCTTGGTAGACTTTTCTGGACCTTGGTAGACTTTGCTATACCTTGGTAGACTTTGCTATACCTTGGTAGACTTTGCTATACCTTGGTAGACTTTGCTGGACCTTGGTAGACTTTGCTATACCTTGGTAGACTTTGTTATACCTTTGTAGACTTTGCTATACCTTGGTAGACTTTGCTGGACCTTGGTAGACTTTGCTATACCTTGGTAGACTTTGCTGGACCTTGGTAGACTTTGCTATACCTTGGTAGACTTTGCTGGACCTTGGTAGACTTTGCTATACCTTGGTAGACTTTGCTATACCTTGTTAGACTTTGCTGGACCTTGTTTAGACTTTGCTATACCTTGGTAACCTTTGCTATACCTTAGTAGACTTTGGTATACCTTGGTAGACTTTGCTGGACCTTGGTAGACTTTGCTATACCTTGGTAGGCTTTGCTGGACCTTGGTAGACTTTGCTGGACCTTGGTAGACTTTGCTATACCTTGGTAGACTTTGTAGGACCTTGGTAGACTTTGCTGGACCTTGGTAGACTTTGCTATACCTTGGTAGACTTTGCTGGACCTTGTTTAGACTTTGCTATACCTTGGTAACCATTGCTATACCTTAGTAGACTTTGCTATACCTTGGCAGACTTTGCTGGACCTTGGTAGACTTTACTATACCTTGGTAGGCTTTGCTGGACCTTGGTAGACTTTGCTATACCTTGGTAGACTTTGCTATACCTTGGTAGACTTTGTAGGACCTTGGTAGACTTTGCTGGACCTTGGTAGACTTTGCTATACCTTGGTAGACTTTGCTGGATCTTGGTAGACTTTGCTATACCTTAGTAGACTTTGCAGGACCTTGGTAGACTTTTCTGGACCTTGGTAGACTTTAATATACCTTGGTAGACTTTGCTATACCTTGGTAGACTTTGCTGGACCTTGGTAGACTTTGTTATACCTTTGTAGACTTTGCTATACCTTGGTAGACTTTGCTATACCTTGGTAGACTTTGCTGGACCTTGGTAGACTTTGCTATACCTTGATAGACTTTGCTATACCTTGGTAGACTTTGCTATACCTTCGTAGACGTTGCTGGACCTTGGTAGACTTTGCTGGACCTTGGAAGACTTTGCTATACCTTGGTAGACTTTGCTGGACCTTGGTATACTTTGCTATACCTTGGTAGACTTTGCTATACCTTGGTAGACTTTGCTATACCTTGGTAGACTTCGCTATACCTTGGTAGACTTTTCTGGACCTTGGTAGACTTTGCTATTCCTTGGTAGACTTTGCTATACCTTGGTAGACTTTGCTGGACCTTGGGAGACTTTGCTGGGCCTTGGTAGGCTTTGCTATACCTTGGTAGACTTTGCTATACCTTGATAGACTTTGCTATACCTTGGTAGACTTTGCTATACCTTCGTAGACTTTGCTGGACCTTGGTAGACTTTGCTGGACCTTGGTAGACTTTGCTATACCTTGGTAGACTTTGCTATACCTTGGTAGACTTTGCTATACCTTGGTAGACTTTGCTTGACCTTGGTAGACTTTGCTATACCTTGGTAGACTTTGCTATACCTTGGTAGACTTCGCTATACCTTGGTAGACTTTTCTGGACCTTGGTAGACTTTGCTATTCCTTGGTAGACTTTGCTATACCTTGGTAGACTTTGCTGGACCTTGGGAGACTTTGCTGGGCCTTGGTAGGCTTTGCTATACCTTGGTAGACTTTGCTATACCTTGGTAGACTTTGCTGTACTTTGGTAGACTTTGCTGGACCTTGGGAGACTTTGCTGAACCTTGGTAGACTTTGCTATACCTTGGTAGACTTTGCTATACCTTGGTAGACTTTGTAGGACCTTGGTAGACTTTGCTGGACCTTGGTAGACTTTGCTATACCTTGGTAGACTTTGCTGGATCTTGGTAGACTTTGCTATACCTTAGTAGACTTTGCAGGACCTTGGTAGACTTTTCTGGACCTTGGTAGACTTTGCTATACCTTGGTAGACTTTGCTATACCTTGGTAGACTTTGCTATACCTTGGTAGACTTTGCTGGACCTTGGTAGACTTTGCTATACCTTGGTAGACTTTGTTATACCTTTGTAGACTTTGCTATACCTTGGTAGACTTTGCTGGACCTTGGTAGACTTTGCTGGACCTTGGTAGACTTTGCTATACCTTGGTAGACTTTGCTATACCTTGGTAGACTTTGCTATACCTTGGTAGACTTTGCTATACCTTGGTAGACTTTGCTGGACCTTGGTAGACTTTGCTGGACCTTGGTAGACTTTGCTATACCTTGGTAGACTTTGCTGGACCTTGGTGTACTTTGCTATACCTTGATAGACTTTGCTATACCTTGGTAGACTTTGCTGGACCTTGGTAGACTTTGCTATACCTTGGTAGACTTTGCTGGACCTTGGTAGACTTTGCTATACCTTGGTAGACTTTGCTGGACCATGGTAGACTTTGCTGGACCTTGGTAGACTTTGCTATAGCTTGGTACACTTTGCTATACCTTGGTAGACTTTGCTAAACCTTGGTAGACTTTGCTATACCTTGGTAGACTTTGCTATACCTTGGTAGACTTTGCTGGACCTTGGTAGATTTTGCTGGACCTTGGTAGACTTTGCTATACCTTGGTAGACTTTGCTATACCTTGGTAGACTTTGCTGGACCTTGGTAGACTTTGCAATACCTTGGTAGACTTTGCTATACCTTGGTAGACTTTGCTGGACATTGGTAGACTTTGCTGGACCTTGGTAGACTTTGCTATACCTTGGTAGACTTTGCTGGACCTTGGTAGACTTTGCTATACCTTGGTAGACTTTGCTATACCTTGGTAGACTTTGCTGGACCTTGGTAGACTTTGCTATACCTTGGTAGACTTTGCTGGACCTTTGTAGACTTTGCTGTACCTTGGTAGACTTTGCTGGACCATGGTAGACTTTGCTGGACCTTGGTAGACTTTGCTATAGCTTGGTAGACTTTGCTATACCTTGGTAGACTTTGCTAAACCTTGGTAAACTTTGCTATACCTTGGTAGACTTTGCTATACCTTGGTAGAATTTGCTGGACCTTGGTAGATTTTGCTGGACCTTGGTAGACTTTGCTATACCTTGGTAGACTTTGCTATACCTTGGTAGACTTTGCTGGACCTTGGTAGACTTTGCAATACCTTGTTAGACTTTGCTATACCTTGGTAGACTTTGCTGGACCTTAGTAGACTTTGCTATACCTTGGTAGACTTTGCTGGACCTTGGTAGACTTTGCTATACCTTGGTAGACTTTGCAGGACCTTGGCAGACTTTGCTGGACCTTGGTAGACTTTGCTATACCTTTTTAGACTTTGCTATACCTTGGTAGACTTTGCTATACCTTGGTAGACTTTGTTATACCTTGGTAGACTTTGCTATACCTTGGTAGACTTTGTTATACCTTGGTAGACTTTGCTATACCTTGGTAGACTTTGCTATACCTTGGTAGACTTTGCTATACCTTGGTAGACTTTGCTGGACCTTGGTAGACTTTGCTGGACCTTGGTAGACTTTGCTATACCTTGGTAGACTTTGCTATACCTTCGTAGACTTTGCTGGACCTTGGTAGACTTTGCTGGACCTTGGTAGACTTTGCTATACCTTGGTAGAATTTGCTATACCTTGGTAGACTTTGCTATACCTTGGTAGACTTTGCTGGACCTTGGTATACTTTGCTATACCTTGGTAGACTTTGCTATACCTTGGTAGACTTTGCTATACCTTGGTAGACTTCGCTATACCTTGGTAGACTTTTCTGGACCTTGGTAGACTTTGCTATTCCTTGGTAGACTTTGCTATACCTTGGTAGACTTTGCTGGACCTTGGGAGACTTTGCTGGGCCTTGGTAGGCTTTGCTATACCTTGGTAGACTTTGCTATACCTTGGTAGACTTTGCTGTACTTTGGTAGACTTTGCTGGACCTTGGTAGACTTTGCTGAACCTTGGTAGACTTTGCTATACCTTGGTAGACTTTGCTATACCTTGGTAGGCTTTGTAGGACCTTGGTAGACTTTGCTGGACCTTGGTAGACTTTGCTATACCTTGGTAGACTTTGCTGGATCTTGGTAGACTTTGCTATACCTTAGTAGACTTTGCAGGACCTTGGTAGACTTTTCTGGACCTTGGTAGACTTTGCTATACCTTGGTAGACTTTGCTATACCTTGGTAGACTTTGCTATACCTTGGTAGACTTTGCTGGACCTTGGTAGACTTTGCTATACCTTGGTAGACTTTGTTATACCTTTGTAGACTTTGCTATACCTTGGTAGACTTTGCTATACCTTGGTAGACTTTGCTGGACCTTGGTAGACTTTGCTATACCTTGATAGACTTTGCTATACCTTGGTAGACTTTGCTATACCTTCGTAGACTTTGCTGGACCTTGGTAGACTTTGCTGGACCTTGGTAGACTTTGCTATACCTTGGTAGACTTTGCTATACCTTGGTAGACTTTGCTATACCTTGGTAGACTTTGCTGGACCTTGGTATACTTTGCTATACCTTGGTAGACTTTGCTATACCTTGGTAGACTTCGCTATACCTTGGTAGACTTTGCTATACCTTGGTAGACTTTGCTGGACCTTGGGAGACTTTGCTGGGCCTTGGTAGGCTTTGCTATACCTTGGTAGACTTTGCTATACCTTGGTAGACTTTGCTGTACTTTGGTAGACTTTGCTGGACCTTGGGAGACTTTGCTGAACCTTGGTAGACTTTGCTATACCTTGGTAGACTTTGCTATACCTTGGTAGACTTTGTAGGACCTTGGTAGACTTTGCTGGACCTTGGTAAACTTTGCTATACCTTGGTAGACTTTGCTGGATCTTGGTAGACTTTGCTATACCTTAGTAGACTTTGCAGGACCTTGGTAGACTTTTCTGGACCTTGGTAGACTTTGCTATACCTTGGTAGACTTTGCTATACCTTGGTAGACTTTGCTATACCTTGGTAGACTTTGCTGGACCTTGGTAGACTTTGCTATACCTTGGTAGACTTTGTTATACCTTTGTAGACTTTGCTATACCTTGGTAGACTTTGCTATACCTTGGTAGACTTTGCTGGACCTTGGTAGACTTTGCTATACCTTGGTAGACTTTGCTGGACCTTGGTAGACTTTGCTATACCTTGGTAGACTTTGCTGGACCTTGGTAGACTTTGCTATACCTTGGTAGACTTTGCTATACCTTGGTAGACTTTGCTGGACCTTGTTTAGACTTTGCTATACCTTGGTAACCTTTGCTATACCTTAGTAGACTTTGTTATACCTTGGTAGACTTTGCTGGACCTTGGTAGACTTTGCTATACCTTGGTAGGCTTTGCTGGACCTTGGTAGACTTTGCTGGACCTTGGTAGACTTTGCTATACCTTGGTAGACTTTGTAGGACCTTGGTAGACTTTGCTGGACCTTGGTAGACTTTGCTATACCTTGGTAGACTTTGCTGGACCTTGTTTAGACTTTGCTATACCTTGGTAACCATTGCTATACCTTAGTAGACTTTGCTATACCTTGGTAGACTTTGCTGGACCTTGGTAGACTTTGCTATACCTTGGTAGGCTTTGCTGGACCTTGGTAGACTTTGCTATACCTTGGTAGACTTTGCTATACCTTGGTAGACTTTGTAGGACCTTGGTAGACTTTGCTGGACCTTGGTAGACTTTGCTATACCTTGGTAGACTTTGCTGGATCTTGGTAGACTTTGCTATACCTTAGTAGACTTTGCAGGACCTTGGTAGACTTTTCTGGACCTTGGTAGACTTTGCTATACCTTGGTAGACTTTGCTATACCTTGGTAGACATTGCTATACCTTGGTAGACTTTGCTGGACCTTGGTAGACTTTGCTATACCTTGGTAGACTTTGTTATACCTTTGTAGACTTTGCTATACCTTGGTAGACTTTGCTATACCTTGGTAGACTTTGCTGGACCTTGGTAGACTTTGCTATAACTTGATAGACTTTGCTATACCTTGGTAGACTTTGCTATACCTTCGTAGACTTTGCTGGACCTTGGTAGACTTTGCTGGACCTTGGTAGACTTTGCTATACCTTGGTAGACTTTGCTATACCTTGGTAGACTTTGCTGGACCTTGGTATACTTTGCTATACCTTGGTAGACTTTGCTATACCTTGGTAGACTTTGCTATACCTTGGTAGACTTCGCTATACCTTGGTAGACTTTTCTGGACCTTGGTAGACTTTGCTATTCCTTGGTAGACTTTGCTGGACCTTGGGAGACTTTGCTGGGCCTTGGTAGGCTTTGCTATACCTTGGTAGACTTTGCTATACCTTGGTAGACTTTGCTGGACCTTGGGAGACTTTGCTATACCTTGGTAGACTTTGCTATACCTTGGTAGACTTTGCTGGACCTTGGTAGACTTTGCTGGACCTTGGTAGACTTTGCTATACCTTGGTAGACTTTGCTATACCTTGGTAGACTTTGCTGGACCTTGGTAGACTTTGCTGGACCTTGGGAGACTTTGCTGAACCTTGGTAGACTTTGCTATACCTTGGTAGACTTTGCTATACCTTGGTAGACTTTGCTATACCTTGGTAGACTTTTCTATACCTTGGTAGACTTCGCTATACGTTGGTAGACTTTTCTGGACCTTGGTAGACTTTGCTATACCTTGGTAGACTTTACTGGACCTTGGGAGACTTTGCTGGACCCTGGAAGACTTTGCTATACCTTGGTAGACTTTGCTATACCTTGGTAGACTTTGCTGGACCTTGGTAGACTTTGCTGGACCTTGGTAGACTTTGCTATACCTTGGTAGACTTTGCTATACCTTGGTAGACTTTGCTGGACCTTGGTAGACTTTGCTGGACCTTGGTAGACTTTGCTATACCTTGGTAGACTTTGCTATACCTTGGTAGACTTTGCTATACCCTGGAAGACTTTGATGGACCTTGGAAGACTTTGCTATACCTTGGTAGACTTTGCTATACCTTGGTAGACTTTGCTGGACCTTGGTAGACTTTGCTATACCTTGGTAGACTTTGCTATACCTTGGTAGACTTTGCTGGACCTTGGTAGACTTTGCTGGACCTTGGTAGACTTTGCTATACCTTGGTAGACTTTGCTATACCTTGGTAGACTTTGCTGGACCTTGGTACACTTTGCTGGACCTTGGTAGACTTTGCTATACCTTGCTAGACTTTGCTATACCTTGGTAGACTTTGTTATACCTTGATAGACTTTGCTGGACCTTGTTAGACTTTGCTATACCTTGGTAGACTTTGCTATACCTTGGTAGACTTTGCTATACCTTGGTAGACTTTGCTATACCTTGGTAGACTTTGCTATACCTTTGTAGACTTTGCTGGACCTTGGCAGACTTTGCTATACCTTGGTAGACTTTGCTGGACATTGGTAGACTTTGCTTTACCTTGGTAGACTTTGCTATACCTTGGAAGACTTTGCTGTACCTTGGTAGACTTAGCTGGACCTTGGTAGACTTTGCTATACCTTGGTAGACTTTGCTATACCTTGGTATACTTTGCTGGACCTTGGTGGACTTTGCTATACCTTGGTAGACTTTGCTATACGTTGGTAGACTTTGCTATACCTTGGTAGACTTTGCTGGACGTTGGTAGACTTTGCTATACCTTGGAAGACTTTGCTATACCTTGGTAGACTTTGCTGGACCTTGGGAGACTTTGCTGGGCCTTGGTAGGCTTTGCTATACCTTGGTAGACTTTGCTATACCTTGGTAGACTTTGCTGTACTTTGGTAGACTTTGCTGGACCTTGGGAGACTTTGCTGAACCTTGGTAGACTTTGCTATACCTTGGTAGACTTTGCTATACCTTGGTAGACTTTGTAGGACCTTGGTAGACTTTGCTGGACCTTGGTAAACTTTGCTATACCTTGGTAGACTTTGCTGGATCTTGGTAGACTTTGCTATACCTTAGTAGACTTTGCAGGACCTTGGTAGACTTTTCTGGACCTTGGTAGACTTTGCTATACCTTGGTAGACTTTGCTATACCTTGGTAGACTTTGCTATACCTTGGTAGACTTTGCTGGACCTTGGTAGACTTTGCTATACCTTGGTAGACTTTGTTATACCTTTGTAGACTTTGCTATACCTTGGTAGACTTTGCTATACCTTGGTAGACTTTGCTGGACCTTGGTAGACTTTGCTATACCTTGGTAGACTTTGCTGGACCTTGGTAGACTTTGCTATACCTTGGTAGACTTTGCTGGACCTTGGTAGACTTTGCTATACCTTGGTAGACTTTGCTATACCTTGGTAGACTTTGCTGGACCTTGTTTAGACTTTGCTATACCTTGGTAACCTTTGCTATACCTTAGTAGACTTTGCTATACCTTGGTAGACTTTGCTGGACCTTGGTAGACTTTGCTATACCTTGGTAGGCTTTGCTGGACCTTGGTAGACTTTGCTGGACCTTGGTAGACTTTGCTATACCTTGGTAGACTTTGTAGGACCTTGGTAGACTTTGCTGGACCTTGGTAGACTTTGCTATACCTTGGTAGACTTTGCTGGACCTTGTTTAGACTTTGCTATACCTTGGTAACCTTTGCTATACCTTAGTAGACTTTGCTATACCTTGGTAGACTTTGCTGGACCTTGGTAGACTTTGCTATACCTTGGTAGGCTTTGCTGGACCTTGGTAGACTTTGCTATACCTTGGTAGACTTTGCTATACCTTGGTAGACTTTGTAGGACCTTGGTAGACTTTGCTGGACCTTGGTAGACTTTGCTATACCTTGGTAGACTTTGCTGGATCTTGGTAGACTTTGCTATACCTTAGTAGACTTTGCAGGACCTTGGTAGACTTTTCTGGACCTTGGTAGACTTTGCTATACCTTGGTAGACTTTGTTATACCTTTGTAGACTTTGCTATACCTTGGTAGACTTTGCTATACCTTGGTAGACTTTGCTGGACCTTGGTAGACTTTGCTATACCTTGATAGACTTTGCTATACCTTGGTAGACTTTGCTATACCTTCGTAGACTTTGCTGGACCTTGGTAGACTTTGCTGGACCTTGGTAGACTTTGCTATACCTTGGTAGACTTTGCTGGACCTTGGTATACTTTGCTATACCTTGGTAGACTTTGCTATACCTTGGTAGACTTTGCTATACCTTGGTAGACTTCGCTATACCTTGGTAGACTTTTCTGGACCTTGTTAGACTTTGCTATTCCTTGGTAGACTTTGCTATACCTTGGTAGACTTTGCTGGACCTTGGGAGACTTTGCTGGGCCTTGGTAGGCTTTGCTATACCTTGGTAGACTTTGCTATACCTTGGTAGACTTTGCTGGACCTTGGGAGACTTTGCTGGGCCTTGGTAGGCTTTGCTATACCTTGGTAGACTTTGCTATACCTTGGTAGACTTTGCTGTACTTTGGTAGACTTTGCTGGACCTTGGGAGACTTTGCTGAACCTTGGTAGACTTTGCTATACCTTGGTAGACTTTGCTATACCTTGGTAGACTTTGCTATACCTTGGTAGACTTTTCTATACCTTGGTAGACTTAGCTATACGTTGGTAGACTTTTCTGGACCTTGGTAGACTTTGCTATACCTTGGTAGACTTTACTGGACCTTGGGAGACTTTGCTGGACCCTGGAAGACTTTGCTATACCTTGGTAGACTTTGCTATACCTTGGTAGACTTTGCTGGACCTTGGTAGACTTTGCTGGACCTTGGTAGACTTTGCTATACCTTGGTAGACTTTGCTATACCTTGGTAGACTTTGCTGGACCTTGGTAGACTTTGCTGGACCTTGGTAGACTTTGCTATACCTTGGTAGACTTTGCTATACCTTGGTAGACTTTGCTATACCCTGGAAGACTTTGATGGACCTTGGAAGACTTTGCTATACCTTGGTAGACTTTGCTATACCTTGGTAGACTTTGCTGGACCTTGGTAGACTTTGCTATACCTTGGTAGACTTTGCTATACCTTGGTAGACTTTGCTGGACCTTGGTAGACTTTGCTGGACCTTGGTAGACTTTGCTATACCTTGGTAGACTTTGCTATACCTTGGTAGACTTTGCTGGACCTTGGTACACTTTGCTGGACCTTGGTAGACTTTGCTATACCTTGCTAGACTTTGCTATACCTTGGTAGACTTTGTTATACCTTGGTAGACTTTGTTATACCTTGGTAGACTTTGCTATACCTTTGTAGACTTTGCTGGACCTTGGCAGACTTTGCTATACCTTGGTAGACTTTGCTGGACATTGGTAGACTTTGCTTTACCTTGGTAGACTTTGCTATACCTTGGAAGACTTTGCTGTACCTTGGTAGACTTAGCTGGACCTTGGTAGACTTTGCTATACCTTGGTAGACTTTGCTATACCTTGGTATACTTTGCTGGACCTTGGTGGACTTTGCTATACCTTGGTAGACTTTGCTATACGTTGGTAGACTTTGCTATACCTTGGTAGACTTTGCTGGACGTTGGTAGACTTTGCTATACCTTGGAAGACTTTGCTATACCTTGGTAGACTTTGCTGGACCTTGGGAGACTTTGCTGGGCCTTGGTAGGCTTTGCTATACCTTGGTAGACTTTGCTATACCTTGGTAGACTTTGCTGTACTTTGGTAGACTTTGCTGGACCTTGGGAGACTTTGCTGAACCTTGGTAGACTTTGCTATACCTTGGTAGACTTTGCTATACCTTGGTAGACTTTGTAGGACCTTGGTAGACTTTGCTGGACCTTGGTAAACTTTGCTATACCTTGGTAGACTTTGCTGGATCTTGGTAGACTTTGCTATACCTTAGTAGACTTTGCAGGACTTTGGTAGACTTTTCTGGACCTTGGTAGACTTTGCTGGACCTTGGTAGACTTTGCTATACCTTGGTAGACTTTGTTATACCTTTGTAGACTTTGCTATACCTTGGTAGACTTTGCTATACCTTGGTAGACTTTGCTGGACCTTGGTAGACTTTGCTATACCTTGGTAGACTTTGCTGGACCTTGGTAGACTTTGCTATACCTTGGTAGACTTTGCTGGACCTTGGTAGACTTTGCTATACCTTGGTAGACTTTGCTATACCTTGGTAGACTTTGCTGGACCTTTTTTAGACTTTGCTATACCTTGGTAACCTTTACTATACCTTAGTAGACTTTGCTATACCTTGGTAGACTTTGCTGGACCTTGGTAGACTTTGCTATACCTTGGTAGGCTTTGCTGGACCTTGGTAGACTTTGCTGGACCTTGGTAGACTTTGCTATACCTTGGTAGACTTTGTAGGACCTTGGTAGACTTTGCTGGACCTTGGTAGACTTTGCTATACCTTGGTAGACTTTGCTGGACCTTGTTTAGACTTTGCTATACCTTGGTAACCTTTGCTGTACCTTAGTAGACTTTGCTATACCTTGGTAGACTTTGCTGGACCTTGGTAGACTTTGCTATACCTTGGTAGGCTTTGCTGGACCTTGGTAGACTTTGCTGGACCTTGGTAGACTTTGCTATACCTTGGTAGACTTTGTAGGACCTTGGTAGACTTTGCTGGACCTTGGTAGACTTTGCTATACCTTGGTAGACTTTGCTGGACCTTGTTTAGACTTTGCTATACCTTGGTAACCTTTGCTATACCTTAGTAGACTTTGCTATACCTTGGTAGACTTTGCTGGACCTTGGTAGACTTTGCTATACCTTGGTAGGCTTTGCTGGACCTTGGTAGACTTTGCTATACCTTGGTAGACTTTGCTATACCTTGGTAGACTTTGTAGGACCTTGGTAGACTTTGCTATACCTTGGTAGACTTTGCTATACCTTGGTAGACTTTGCTGGACCTTGTTTAGACTTTGCTATACCTTGGTAACCTTTGCTATACCTTAGTAGACTTTGCTATACCTTGGTAGACTTTGCTGGACCTTGGTAGACTTTGCTATACCTTGGTAGGCTTTGCTGGACCTTGGTAGACTTTGCTGGACCTTGGTAGACTTTGCTATACCTTGGTAGACTTTGTAGGACCTTGGTAGACTTTGCTGGACCTTGGTAGACTTTGCTATACCTTGGTAGACTTTGCTGGACCTTGTTTAGACTTTGCTATACCTTGGTAACCTTTGCTATACCTTAGTAGACTTTGCTATACCTTGGTAGACTTTGCTGGACCTTGGTAGACTTTGCTATACCTTGGTAGGCTTTGCTGGACCTTGGTAGACTTTGCTATACCTTGGTAGACTTTGCTATACCTTGGTAGACTTTGTAGGACCTTGGTAGACTTTGCTGGACCTTGGTAGACTTTGCTATACCTTGGTAGACTTTGCTGGATCTTGGTAGACTTTGCTATACCTTAGTAGACTTTGCAGGACCTTGGTAGACTTTTCTGGACCTTGGTAGACTTTGCTATACCTTGGTAGACTTTGTTATACCTTTGTAGACTTTGCTATACCTTGGTAGACTTTGCTATACCTTGGTAGACTTTGCTGGACCTTGGTAGACTTTGCTATACCTTGATAGACTTTGCTATACCTTGGTAGACTTTGCTATACCTTCGTAGACTTTGCTGGACCTTGGTAGACTTTGCTGGACCTTGGTAGACTTTGCTATACCTTGGTAGACTTTGCTATACCTTGGTAGACTTTGCTATACCTTGGTAGACTTTGCTGGACCTTGGTATACTTTGCTATACCTTGGTAGACTTTGCTATACCTTCGTAGACTTTGCTATACCTTGGTAGACTTTGCTATTCCTTGGTAGACTTTGCTATACCTTGGTAGACTTTGCTGGACCTTGGGAGACTTTGCTGGGCCTTGGTAGGCTTTGCTATACCTTGGTAGACTTTGCTATACCTTGGTAGACTTTGCTGTACTTTGGTAGACTTTGCTGGACCTTGGGAGACTTTGCTGAACCATGGTAGACTTTGCTATACCTTGGTAGACTTTGCTATACCTTGGTAGACTTTGTAGGACCTTGGTAGACTTTGCTGGACCTTGGTAGACTTTGCTATACCTTGGTAGACTTTGCTGGATCTTGGTAGACTTTGCTATACCTTAGTAGACTTTGCAGGACCTTGGTAGACTTTTTTGGACCTTGGTAGACTTTGCTATACCTTGGTAGACTTTGCTATACCTTGGTAGACTTTGTTATACCTTTGTAGACTTTGCTATACCTTGGTAGACTTTGCTATACCTTGGTAGACTTTGCTGGACCTTGGTAGACTTTGCTATACCTTGGTAGACTTTGCTGGACCTTGGTAGACTTTGCTATACCTTGGTAGACTTTGCTGGACCTTGGTAGACTTTGCTATACCTTGGTAGACTTTGCTATACCTTGGTAGACTTTGCTGGACCTTGTTTAGACTTTGCTATACCTTGGTAACCTTTGCTATACCTTAGTAGACTTTGCTATACCTTGGTAGACTTTGCTGGACCTTGGTAGACTTTGCTATACCTTGGTAGGCTTTGCTGGACCTTGGTAGACTTTGCTGGACCTTGGTAGACTTTGCTATACCTTGGTAGACTTTTCTATACCTTGGTAGACTTCGCTATACGTTGGTAGACTTTTCTGGACCTTGGTAGACTTTGCTATACCTTGGTAGACTTTGCTATACCTTGGTAGACTTTACTGGACCTTGGTAGACTTTGCTATACCTTGGTAGACTTTTCTATACCTTGGTAGACTTTGCTGGACCTTGGTAGACTTTGCTGGACCTTGGTAGACTTTGCTATACCTTGGTAGACTTTGCTATACCTTGGTAGACTTTGCTGGACCTTGGTAGACTTTGCTGGACCTTGGTAGACTTTGCTATACCTTGGTAGACTTTGCTATACCTTGGTAGACTTTGCTGGACCTTGGTAGACTTTGCTGGACCTTGGTAGACTTTGCTATACCTTGGTAGACTTTGCTATACCTTGGTAGACTTTGCTATACCCTGGAAGACTTTGATGGACCTTGGAAGACTTTGCTATACCTTGGTAGACTTTGCTATACCTTGGTAGACTTTGCTGGACCTTGGTAGACTTTGCTATACCTTGGTAGACTTTGCTATACCTTGGTAGACTTTGCTGGACCTTGGTAGACTTTGCTGGACCTTGGTAGACTTTGCTATACCTTGGTAGACTTTGATATACCTTGGTAGACTTTGCTGGACCTTGGTAGACTTTGCTGGACCTTGGTAGACTTTGCTATACCTTGGTAGACTTTGCTATACCTTGGTAGACTTTGCTATACCTTGGTAGACTTTGCTATACCTTGGTAGACTTTGCTATACCTTTGTAGACTTTGCTGGACCTTGGCAGACTTTGCTATACCTTGGTAGACTTTGCTGGACATTGGTAGACTTTGCTTTACCTTGGTAGACTTTGCTATACCTTGGAAGACTTTGCTGGACCTTGGTAGACTTAGCTGGACCTTGGTAGACTTTGCTATACCTTGGTAGACTTTGCTATACCTTGGTAGACTTTGCTGGACCTTGGTGGACTTTGCTATACCTTGGTAGACTTTGCTATACGTTGGTAGACTTTGCTATACCTTGGTAGACTTTGCTGGACGTTGGTAGACTTTGCTATATCTTGGAAGACTTTGCTATACCTTGGTAGACTTTGCTATACCTTGGTAGACTTTGCTGGACGTTGGTAGACTTTGCTGGACCTAGGTAGACTTTGCTATACATTGGAAGACTTTGATATACCTTGGTAGACTTTGCTATACCTTGGTAGACTTTGCTGTACCTTGGTAGACTTTGCTGTACCTTGGTAGACTTTACTGTACCTTGGTAGACTTTGCTATACCTTGGTAGACTTTGCTGGACCTTGATAGACCTAACTGGACCTTGGTAGACTTTACTGTACCTTGGTAGACGTTACTGGACCTTGGTAGACCTAACTGGACCTTGGCAGACTTTACTGTACCTTGGTAGACTTTACTGTACCTTGGTAGACCTAACTGGACCTTGGTAGACTTTACTGTACCTTGGTAGACTTTACTGTACCTTGGTAGACCTAACTGGACCTTGTTAGACTTCACTGTACCTTGGTACACCTAACTGGACCTTGGTAGACTTTACTGTACCTTGGTAGACCTAACTGGACCTTGGTAGACTTTACTGTACCTTGGTAGACTTTACTGTACCTTGGTAGACTTTACTGTACCTTGGTAGACTTTACTGTACCTTGGCAGACTTTACTGGACCTTGGTAGACCTAACTGGACCTTGGTAGACTTTACTGTACCTTGGTAGACTTTACTATACCTTGGTAGACCTAACTGTACCTTGGTAGACTTTACTGTACCTTGGTAGACTTTACTGTACCTTGGTAGACCTAACTGGACCTTGGTAGACTTTACTGTACCTTGGTACACCTAACTGGACCTTGGTAGACTATACTGTACCTTGGTAGACCTAACTGGACCTTGGTAGACTTTACTGTACCTTGGTAGACTTTACTGTACCTTGGTAGACTTTACTGTACATTGGTAGACTTTACTGGACCTTGGTCGACCTAACTGGACCTTGGCAGTCTTTACTGTACCTTGGTAGACTTTACTGTACCTTGGTAGACCTAACTGGACCTTGGTAGACTTTACTGTACCTTGGTAGACTTTACTGTACCTTGGTAGACCTAACTGGACCTTGGTAGACTTCACTGTACCTTGGTACACCTAACTGGACCTTGGTAGACTTTACTGTACCTTGGTAGACCTAACTAGACCTTGGTAGACTTTACTGTGCCTTGGTAGACTTTACTGTACCTTGGTAGACTTTACTGTACCTTGGTAGACTTTACTGTACCTTGGTAGACCTAACTGGAACTTGGTAGACTTTACTGGACCTTGGTAGACTTTACTGTACCTTGGTAGACCTAACTGGACCTTGGTAGACTTTACTGTACCTTGGTAGACCTAACTGGACCTTGGTAGACCTAACTGGACCTTGGTAGACTTTGCTGTACCTTGGCAGACTTTACTGGACCTTGGTAGACCTAACTGGACCTTGGTAGACTTTGCTGTACCTTGGTAGACTTTACTGTACCTTGGTAGACCTAACTGGACCTTGGTAGACTTTACTGTACCTTGGTAGACTTTACTGTACCTTGGTAGACCTAACTGGACCTTGGTAGACTTTACTGGACCTTGGTACACCTAACTGGACCTTGGTAGACTTTACTGTACCTTGGTAGACCTAACTGGACCTTGGTAGACTTTACTGTACCTTGGTAGACTTTACTGTACCTTGGTAGACTTTACTGTACCTTGGTAGACTTTACTGTACCTTGGTAGACCTAACTGGACCTTGGTAGACTTTACTGGACTTTGTTAGACTTTACTGTACCTTGGTAGACCTAACTGGACCTTGGTAGACTTTACTGTACCTTGGTAGACCTAACTGGACCTTGGTAGACTTTACTGGACCTTGGTAGACTTTACTGGACCTTGGTAGACCTAACTGGACCTTGGTAGACTTTACTGTACCTTGGTAGACCTAACTGGACCTTGGGAGACTTTACTGGACCTTGGAAGACTTTACTGTACCTTGGTAGACTTTACTGTACCTTGGTAGACCTAACTGGACCTTGGTAGACCTAACTGGACCTTGGTAGACTTTACTGTACCTTGGTAGACCTAACTGGACCTTGGTAGACTTCACTGTATCTTGGTAGACTTTACTGGACCTTGGTAGACTTTACTGTACCTTGGTAGACCTAACTGGACCTTGGTAGACTTTACTGTACCTTGGTAGACTTTACTGGACCTTGGTAGACTTTACTGTATCTTGGTAGACTTTACTGGACCTTGGTAGACTTTACTGTACCTTGCTAGACTTTACTGGACCTTGGTAGACTTTTCTGGACCTTGGTAGACCTAACTGGACCTTGGTAGACTTTACTGTACCTTGGTAGATATAACTGGACCTTGGTAGACCTAACTGGACCTTGGAAGACTTTTCTGTGCCTTGTTAGACCTAACTAAACCTTGGTAGACCTAACTGGACCTTGGTAGACTTTACTGTACCTTGGTAGACTTTACTGTACCTTGGAAGACTTTACTGGACCTTGGTAGACCTAACTGGACCTTGGTAGACTTTACTGTACCTTGGTAGACCTAACTGGACCTAGGTAGACTTTACTGTACCTTGGTAGACTTTACTGTACCTTGGTAGACCTAACTGGACCTTGGTAGACTTTACTGTACCTTGGTAGACCTAACTGGACCTTGGTAGACTTTACTGTACCTTGGTAGACCTAACCGAACCTTGGTAGACCTAACTGGACCTTGGTAGACTTTACTGGACCTTGGAAGACTTTACTGGACCTTGGTAGACCTAACAGGACCTTGGTAGACTTTACTGGACCTTGGTAGACCTAACTGGAACTTGGTAGACTTCACTGGACCTTGGTAGACCTAACTGCACCTTGGTAGAATTTACTGTATCTTGGTAGACTTTACTGGACCTTGGTAGACCAAAATGGACCTTGGTAGACTTTACTGTATCTTGGTAGACCTAACTGGACCTTGGTAGACTTTACTGGACCTTGGTAGACCTAACTGAACCTTGGTAGACTTTACTGTACCTTGGTAGACTTTTCTGTACCTTGGTAGACTTTACTGTACCTTGTTAGACTTTACTGGACCTTGGTAGACTTTACTGTACCTTGGTAGACCTAACTGGACCTTGGTAGACTTTACTGTACCTTGGTAGACTTTGCTATACCTTGGTAGACTTTGCTGGACCATGGTAGACTTTGCTGGACCTTGGTAGACTTTGCTATAGCTTGGTAGACTTTGCTATACCTTGGTAGACTTTGCTAAACCTTGGTAGACTTTGCTATACCTTGGTAGACTTTGCTATACCTTGGTAGACTTTGCTATACCTTGGTAGACTTTGCTGGACCTTTGTAGACTTTGCTGTACCTTGGTAGACTTTGCTGGACCATGGTAGACTTTGCTATACCTTGGTAGACTTTGCTGGACCTTGGTAGACTTTGCTGGACCTTGGTAGACTTTGCTGGACCTTGGTAGACTTTGCTATACCTTGGTAGACTTTGCTGGACCTTGGTAGACTTTGCTGGACCTTGGTAGACTTTGCTATACCTTGGTAGACTTTGCTGGACATTGGTAGACTTTGCTGGACCTTGGTAGACTTTGCTATACCTTGGTAGACTTTGCTATACCTTGGTAGACTTTGCAATACCTTGGTAGACTTTGCTATACCTTGGTAGACTTTGCTGGACCTTAGTAGACTTTGCTATACCTTGGTAGACTTTGCTGGACCTTGGTAGACTTTGCTATACCTTGGTAGACTTTGCTATACTTTGGTAGACTTTGCTGGACCTTGGTAGACTTTGCTGGACCTTGGTAGACTTTGCTATACCTTGGTAGACTTTGCTATACCTTGGTAGACTTTGTAGGACCTTGGTAGACTTTGCTATACCTTGGTAGACTTTGCTATACCTTGGTAGACTTTGCTGGACCTTGGTAGACTTTGCTATACCTTGGTAGACTTTGTTATACCTTTGTAGACTTTGCTATACCTTGGTAGACTTTGCTATACCTTGGTAGACTTTGCTATACCTTGGTAGACTTTGCAATACCTTGGTAGACTTTGCTATACCTTGGTAGACTTTGCTGGACCTTGGTAGACTTTGCTGGACCTTGGTAGACTTTGCTATACCTTGGTAGACTTTGCTGGACCTTGGTAGACTTTGCTGGACCTTGGTAGACTTTGCTGGACCTTGGTATACTTTGCTATACCTTGGTAGACTTTGCTATACCTTCGTAGACTTTGCTATACCTTGGTAGACTTTGCTATTCCTTGGTAGACTTTGCTATACCTTGGTAGACTTTGTTATACCTTTGTAGACTTTGCTATACCTTGGTAGACTTTGCTATACCTTGGTAGACTTTGCTGGACCTTGGTAGACTTTGCTATACCTTGATAGACTTTGCTATACCTTGGTAGACTTTGCTATACCTTCGTAGACTTTGCTGGACCTTGGTAGACTTTGCTGGACCTTGGTAGACTTTGCTATACCTTGGTAGACTTTGCTATACCTTGGTAGACTTTGCTGGACCTTGGTATACTTTGCTATACCTTGGTAGACTTTGCTATACCTTCGTAGACTTTGCTATACCTTGGTAGACTTTGCTATTCCTTGGTAGACTTTGCTATACCTTGGTAGACTTTGCTGGACCTTGGGATACTTTGCTGGGCCTTGGTAGGCTTTGCTATACCTTGGTAGACTTTGCTATACCTTGGTAGACTTTGCTGTACTTTGGTAGACTTTGCTGGACCTTGGGAGACTTTGCTGAACCATGGTAGACTTTGCTATACCTTGGTAGACTTTGCTATACCTTGGTAGACTTTGTAGGACCTTGGTAGACTTTGCTGGACCTTGGTAGACTTTGCTATACCTTGGTAGACTTTGCTGGATCTTGGTAGACTTTGCTATACCTTAGTAGACTTTGCAGGACCTTGGTAGACTTTTTTGGACCTTGGTAGACTTTGCTATACCTTGGTAGACTTTGCTATACCTTGGTAGACTTTGTTATACCTTTGTAGACTTTGCTATACCTTGGTAGACTTTGCTATACCTTGGTAGACTTTGCTGGACCTTGGTAGACTTTGCTATACCTTGGTAGACTTTGCTGGACCTTGGTAGACTTTGCTATACCTTGGTAGACTTTGCTGGACCTTGGTAGACTTTGCTATACCTTGGTAGACTTTGCTATACCTTGGTAGACTTTGCTGGACCTTGTTTAGACTTTGCTATACCTTGGTAACCTTTGCTATACCTTAGTAGACTTTGCTATACCTTGGTAGACTTTGCTGGACCTTGGTAGACTTTGCTATACCTTGGTAGGCTTTGCTGGACCTTGGTAGACTTTGCTGGACCTTGGTAGACTTTGCTATACCTTGTTAGACTTTTCTATACCTTGGTAGACTTCGCTATACGTTGGTAGACTTTTCTGGACCTTGGTAGACTTTGCTATACCTTGGTAGACTTTGCTATACCTTGGTAGACTTTACTGGACCTTGGTAGACTTTGCTATACCTTGGTAGACTTTTCTATACCTTGGTAGACTTTGCTGGACCTTGGTAGACTTTGCTGGACCTTGGTAGACTTTGCTATACCTTGGTAGACTTTGCTATACCTTGGTAGACTTTGCTGGACCTTGGTAGACTTTGCTGGACCTTGGTAGACTTTGCTATACCTTGGTAGACTTTGCTATACCTTGGTAGACTTTGCTGGACCTTGGTAGACTTTGCTGGACCTTGGTAGACTTTGCTATACCTTGGTAGACTTTGCTATACCTTGGTAGACTTTGCTATACCCTGGAAGACTTTGATGGACCTTGGAAGACTTTGCTATACCTTGGTAGACTTTGCTATACCTTGGTAGACTTTGCTGGACCTTGGTAGACTTTGCTATACCTTGGTAGACTTTGCTATACCTTGGTAGACTTTGCTGGACCTTGGTAGACTTTGCTGGACCTTGGTAGACTTTGCTATACCTTGGTAGACTTTGCTATACCTTGGTAGACTTTGCTGGACCTTGGTAGACTTTGCTGGACCTTGGTAGACTTTGCTATACCTTGGTAGACTTTGCTATACCTTGGTAGACTTTGCTATACCTTGGTAGACTTTGCTATACCTTGGTAGACTTTGCTATACCTTTGTAGACTTTGCTGGACCTTGGCAGACTTTGCTATACCTTGGTAGACTTTGCTGGACATTGGTAGACTTTGCTTTACCTTGGTAGACTTTGCTATACCTTGGAAGACTTTGCTGGACCTTGGTAGACTTAGCTGGACCTTGGTAGACTTTGCTATACCTTGGTAGACTTTGCTATACCTTGGTAGACTTTGCTGGACCTTGGTGGACTTTGCTATACCTTGGTAGACTTTGCTATACGTTGGTAGACTTTGCTATACCTTGGTAGACTTTGCTGGACGTTGGTAGACTTTGCTATACCTTGGAAGACTTTGCTATACCTTGGTAGACTTTGCTATACCTTGGTAGACTTTGCTGGACGTTGGTAGACTTTGCTGGACCTAGGTAGACTTTGCTATACATTGGAAGACTTTGATATACCTTGGTAGACTTTGCTATACCTTGGTAGACTTTGCTGTACCTTGGTAGACTTTGCTGTACCTTGGTAGACTTTACTGTACCTTGGTAGACTTTGCTATACCTTGGTAGACTTTGCTGGACCTTGATAGACCTAACTGGACCTTGGTAGACTTTACTGTACCTTGGTAGACGTTACTGGACCTTGGTAGACCTAACTGGACCTTGGTAGACTTTAATGTACCTTGGTAGACTTTACTGTACCTTGGTAGACCTAACTGGACCTTGGTAGACTTTACTGTACCTTGGTAGACTTTACTGTACCTTGGTAGACCTAACTGGACCTTGTTAGACTTCACTGTACCTTGGTACACCTAACTGGACCTTGGTAGACTTTACTGTACCTTGGTAGACCTAACTGGACCTTGGTAGACTTTACTGTACCTTGGTAGACTTTACTGTACCTTGGTAGACTTTACTGTACCTTGGTAGACTTTACTGTACCTTGGCAGACTTTACTGGACCTTGGTAGACCTAACTGGACCTTGGTAGACTTTACTGTACCTTGGTAGACTTTACTATACCTTGGTAGACCTAACTGTACCTTGGTAGACTTTACTGTACCTTGGTAGACTTTACTGTACCTTGGTAGACCTAACTGGACCTTGGTAGACTTTACTGTACCTTGGTACACCTAACTGGACCTTGGTAGACTATACTGTACCTTGGTAGACCTAACTGGACCTTGGTAGACTTTACTGTACCTTGGTAGACTTTACTGTACCTTGGTAGACTTTACTGTACATTGGTAGACTTTACTGGACCTTGGTCGACCTAACTGGACCTTGGCAGTCTTTACTGTACCTTGGTAGACTTTACTGTACCTTGGTAGACCTAACTGGACCTTGGTAGACTTTACTGTACCTTGGTAGACTTTACTGTACCTTGGTAGACCTAACTGGACCTTGGTAGACTTCACTGTACCTTGGTACACCTAACTGGACCTTGGTAGACTTTACTGTACCTTGGTAGACCTAACTAGACCTTGGTAGACTTTACTGTGCCTTGGTAGACTTTACTGTACCTTGGTAGACTTTACTGTACCTTGGTAGACTTTACTGTACCTTGGTAGACCTAACTGGAACTTGGTAGACTTTACTGGACCTTGGTAGACTTTACTGTACCTTGGTAGACCTAACTGGACCTTGGTAGACTTTACTGTACCTTGGTAGACCTAACTGGACCTTGGTAGACCTAACTGGACCTTGGTAGACTTTGCTGTACCTTGGCAGACTTTACTGGACCTTGGTAGACCTAACTGGACCTTGGTAGACTTTGCTGTACCTTGGTAGACTTTACTGTACCTTGGTAGACCTAACTGGACCTTGGTAGACTTTACTGTACCTTGGTAGACTTTACTGTACCTTGGTAGACCTAACTGGACCTTGGTAGACTTTACTGGACCTTGGTACACCTAACTGGACCTTGGTAGACTTTACTGTACCTTGGTAGACCTAACTGGACCTTGGTAGACTTTACTGTACCTTGGTAGACTTTACTGTACCTTGGTAGACTTTACTGTACCTTGGTAGACTTTACTGTACCTTGGTAGACCTAACTGGACCTTGGTAGACTTTACTGGACTTTGTTAGACTTTACTGTACCTTGGTAGACCTAACTGGACCTTGGTAGACTTTACTGTACCTTGGTAGACCTAACTGGACCTTGGTAGACTTTACTGGACCTTGGTAGACTTTACTGGACCTTGGTAGACCTAACTGGACCTTGATAGACTTTACTGTACCTTGGTAGACCTAACTGGACCTTGGGAGACTTTACTGGACCTTGGAAGACTTTAC
The DNA here is from genome assembly GCF_030014385.1 of Trichomycterus rosablanca. Classification (NCBI taxonomy): domain Eukaryota; kingdom Metazoa; phylum Chordata; class Actinopteri; order Siluriformes; family Trichomycteridae; genus Trichomycterus; species Trichomycterus rosablanca. Next base: position 23,899,512 of record NC_085989.1, on the reverse strand, counting down.
TGTACCTTGGTAGACTTTACTGTACCTTGGTAGACCTAACTGGACCTTGGTAGACCTAACTGGACCTTGGTAGACTTTACTGTACCTTGGTAGACCTAACTGGACCTTGGTAGACTTCACTGTATCTTGGTAGACTTTACTGGACCTTGGTAGACTTTACTGTACCTTGGTAGACCTAACTGGACCTTGGTAGACTTTACTGTACCTTGGTAGACTTTACTGGACCTTGGTAGACTTTACTGTATCTTGGTAGACTTTACTGGACCTTGGTAGACTTTACTGTACCTTGCTAGACTTTACTGGACCTTGGTAGACTTTTCTGGACCTTGGTAGACCTAACTGGACCTTGGTAGACTTTACTGTACCTTGGTAGATATAACTGGAACTTGGTAGACCTAACTGGACCTTGGAAGACTTTTCTGTGCCTTGTTAGACCTAACTAAACCTTGGTAGACCTAACTGGACCTTGGTAGACTTTACTGTACCTTGGTAGACTTTACTGTACCTTGGAAGACTTTACTGGACCTTGGTAGACCTAACTGGACCTTGGTAGACTTTACTGTACCTTGGTAGACCTAACTGGACCTAGGTAGACTTTACTGTACCTTGGTAGACTTTACTGTACCTTGGTAGACCTAACTGGACCTTGGTAGACTTTACTGTACCTTGGTAGACCTAACTGGACCTTGGTAGACTTTACTGTACCTTGGTAGACCTAACCGAACCTTGGTAGACCTAACTGGACCTTGGTAGACTTTACTGGACCTTGGAAGACTTTACTGGACCTTGGTAGACCTAACAGGACCTTGGTAGACTTTACTGGACCTTGGTAGACCTAACTGGAACTTGGTAGACTTCACTGGACCTTGGTAGACCTAACTGCACCTTGGTAGAATTTACTGTATCTTGGTAGACTTTACTGGACCTTGGTAGACCAAAATGGACCTTGGTAGACTTTACTGTATCTTGGTAGACCTAACTGGACCTTGGTAGACTTTACTGGACCTTGGTAGACCTAACTGAACCTTGGTAGACTTTACTGTACCTTGGTAGACTTTTCTGTACCTTGGTAGACTTTACTGTACCTTGTTAGACTTTACTGGACCTTGGTAGACTTTACTGTACCTTGGTAGACCTAACTGGACCTTGGTAGACTTTACTGTACCTTGGTAGACTTTGCTATACCTTGGTAGACTTTGCTGGACCATGGTAGACTTTGCTGGACCTTGGTAGACTTTGCTATAGCTTGGTAGACTTTGCTATACCTTGGTAGACTTTGCTAAACCTTGGTAGACTTTGCTATACCTTGGTACACTTTGCTATACCTTGGTAGACTTTGCTATACCTTGGTAGACTTTGCTGGACCTTTGTAGACTTTGCTGTACCTTGGTAGACTTTGCTGGACCATGGTAGACTTTGCTATACCTTGGTAGACTTTGCTGGACCTTGGTAGACTTTGCTGGACCTTGGTAGACTTTGCTGGACCTTGGTAGACTTTGCTATACCTTGGTAGACTTTGCTGGACCTTGGTAGACTTTGCTGGACCTTGGTAGACTTTGCTATACCTTGGTAGACTTTGCTGGACATTGGTAGACTTTGCTGGACCTTGGTAGACTTTGCTATACCTTGGTAGACTTTGCTATACCTTGGTAGACTTTGCAATACCTTGGTAGACTTTGCTATACCTTGGTAGACTTTGCTGGACCTTAGTAGACTTTGCTATACCTTGGTAGACTTTGCTGGACCTTGGTAGACTTTGCTATACCTTGGTAGACTTTGCTATACTTTGGTAGACTTTGCTGGACCTTGGTAGACTTTGCTGGACCTTGGTAGACTTTGCTATACCTTGGTAGACTTTGCTATACCTTGGTAGACTTTGTAGGACCTTGGTAGACTTTGCTATACCTTGGTAGACTTTGCTATACCTTGGTAGACTTTGCTGGACCTTGGTAGACTTTGCTATACCTTGGTAGACTTTGCTATACCTTGGTAGACTTTGCTATACCTTGGTAGACTTTGCTATACCTTGGTAGACTTTGCAATACCTTGGTAGACTTTGCTATACCTTGGTAGACTTTGCTGGACCTTGGTAGACTTTGCTGGACCTTGGTAGACTTTGCTATACCTTGGTAGACTTTGCTGGACCTTGGTAGACTTTGCTGGACCTTGGTAGACTTTGCTATACCTTGGTAGACTTTGCAGGACCTTGGTAGACTTTGCTATACCTTGGTAGACTTTGCTATACCTTGGTAGACTTTGCTGGACCTTGGTAGACTTTGCTATACCTTGGTAGACTTTGTTATACCTTTGTAGACTTTGCTATACCTTGGTAGACTTTGCTATACCTTGGTAGACTTTGCTGGACCTTGGTAGACTTTGCTATACCTTGATAGACTTTGCTATACCTTGGTAGACTTTGCTATACCTTGGTAGACTTTGCTGGACCTTGGTAGACTTTGCTGGACCTTGGTAGACTTTGCTATACCTTGGTAGACTTTGCTATACCTTGGTAGACTTTGCTATATTTTGGTAGACTTTGCTGGACCTTGGTATACTTTGCTATACCTTGGTAGACTTTGCTATACCTTGGTAGACTTTGCTATACCTTGGTAGACTTCGCTATACCTTGGTAGACTTTTCTGGACCTTGGTAGACTTTGCTATTCCTTGGTAGACTTTGCTATACCTTGGTAGACTTTGCTGGACCTTGGGAGACTTTGCTGGGCCTTGGTAGGCTTTGCTATACCTTGGTAGACTTTGCTATACCTTGGTAGACTTTGCTATACCTTGGTAGACTTTGTAGGACCTTGGTAGACTTTGCTATACCTTGGTAGACTTTGCTATACCTTGGTAGACTTTGTAGGACCTTGGTAGACTTTGCTGGACCTTGGTAAACTTTGCTATACCTTGGTAGACTTTGCTGGATCTTGGTAGACTTTGCTATACCTTAGTAGACTTTGCAGGACGTTGGTAGACTTTTCTGGACCTTGGTAGACTTTGCTATACCTTGGTAGACTTTGCTATACCTTGGTAGACTTTGCTATACCTTGGTAGACTTTGCTGGACCTTGGTAGACTTTGCTATACCTTGGTAGACTTTGTTATACCTTTGTAGACTTTGCTATACCTTGGTAGACTTTGCTGGACCTTGGTAGACTTTGCTATACCTTGGTAGACTTTGCTGGACCTTGGTAGACTTTGCTATACCTTGGTAGACTTTGCTGGACCTTGGTAGACTTTGCTATACCTTGGTAGACTTTGCTATACCTTGTTAGACTTTGCTGGACCTTGTTTAGACTTTGCTATACCTTGGTAACCTTTGCTATACCTTGGTAGACTTTGGTATACCTTGGTAGACTTTGCTGGACCTTGGTAGACTTTGCTATACCTTGGTAGGCTTTGCTGGACCTTGGTAGACTTTGCTGGACCTTGGTAGACTTTGCTATACCTTGGTAGACTTTGTAGGACCTTGGTAGACTTTGCTGGACCTTGGTAGACTTTGCTATACCTTGGTAGACTTTGCTGGACCTTGTTTAGACTTTGCTATACCTTGGTAACCATTGCTATACCTTAGTAGACTTTGCTATACCTTGGTAGACTTTGCTGGACCTTGGTAGACTTTACTATACCTTGGTAGGCTTTGCTGGACCTTGGTAGACTTTGCTATACCTTGGTAGACTTTGCTATACCTTGGTAGACTTTGTAGGACCTTGGTAGACTTTGCTGGACCTTGGTAGACTTTGCTATACCTTGGTAGACTTTGCTGGATCTTGGTAGACTTTGCTATACCTTAGTAGACTTTGCAGGACCTTGGTAGACTTTTCTGGACCTTGGTAGACTTTAATATACCTTGGTAGACTTTGCTATACCTTGGTAGACTTTGCTGGACCTTGGTAGACTTTGCTATACCTTGGTAGACTTTGTTATACCTTTGTAGACTTTGCTATACCTTGGTAGACTTTGCTATACCTTGGTAGACTTTGCTGGACCTTGGTAGACTTTGCTATACCTTGATAGACTTTGCTATACCTTGGTAGACTTTGCTATACCTTCGTAGACGTTGCTGGACCTTGGTAGACTTTGCTGGACCTTGGAAGACTTTGCTATACCTTGGTAGACTTTGCTGGACCTTGGTATACTTTGCTATACCTTGGTAGACTTTGCTATACCTTGGTAGACTTTGCTATACCTTGGTAGACTTCGCTATACCTTGGTAGACTTTTCTGGACCTTGGTAGACTTTGCTATTCCTTGGTAGACTTTGCTATACCTTGGTAGACTTTGCTGGACCTTGGGAGACTTTGCTGGGCCTTGGTAGGCTTTGCTATACCTTGGTAGACTTTGCTATACCTTGATAGACTTTGCTATACCTTGGTAGACTTTGCTATACCTTCGTAGACTTTGCTGGACCTTGGTAGACTTTGCTGGACCTTGGTAGACTTTGCTATACCTTGGTAGACTTTGCTATACCTTGGTAGACTTTGCTATACCTTGGTAGACTTTGCTTGACCTTGGAATACTTTGCTATACCTTGGTAGACTTTGCTATACCTTGGTAGACTTTGCTATACCTTGGTAGACTTCGCTATACCTTGGTAGACTTTTCTGGACCTTGGTAGACTTTGCTATTCCTTGGTAGACTTTGCTATACCTTGGTAGACTTTGCTGGACCTTGGGAGACTTTGCTGGGCCTTGGTAGGCTTTGCTATACCTTGGTAGACTTTGCTATACCTTGGTAGACTTTGCTGTACTTTGGTAGACTTTGCTGGACCTTGGGAGACTTTGCTGAACCTTGGTAGACTTTGCTATACCTTGGTAGACTTTGCTATACCTTGGTAGACTTTGTAGGACCTTGGTAGACTTTGCTGGACCTTGGTAGACTTTGCTATACCTTGGTAGACTTTGCTGGATCTTGGTAGACTTTGCTATACCTTAGTAGACTTTGCAGGACCTTGGTAGACTTTTCTGGACCTTGGTAGACTTTGCTATACCTTGGTAGACTTTGCTATACCTTGGTAGACTTTGCTATACCTTGGTAGACTTTGCTGGACCTTGGTAGACTTTGCTATACCTTGGTAGACTTTGTTATACCTTTGTAGACTTTGCTATACCTTGGTAGACTTTGCTGGACCTTGGTAGACTTTGCTGGACCTTGGTAGACTTTGCTATACCTTGGTAGACTTTGCTATACCTTGGTAGACTTTGCTATACCTTGGTAGACTTTGCTATACCTTGGTAGACTTTGCTGGACCTTGGTAGACTTTGCTGGACCTTGGTAGACTTTGCTATACCTTGGTAGACTTTGCTGGACCTTGGTGTACTTTGCTATACCTTGATAGACTTTGCTATACCTTGGTAGACTTTGCTGGACCTTGGTAGACTTTGCTATACCTTGGTAGACTTTGCTGGACCTTGGTAGACTTTGCTATACCTTGGTAGACTTTGCTGGACCATGGTAGACTTTGCTGGACCTTGGTAGACTTTGCTATAGCTTGGTACACTTTGCTATACCTTGGTAGACTTTGCTAAACCTTGGTAGACTTTGCTATACCTTGGTAGACTTTGCTATACCTTGGTAGACTTTGCTGGACCTTGGTAGATTTTGCTGGACCTTGGTAGACTTTGCTATACCTTGGTAGACTTTGCTATACCTTGGTAGACTTTGTAGGACCTTGGTAGACTTTGCTGGACCTTGGTAGACTTTGCTATACCTTGGTAGACTTTGCTGGATCTTGGTAGACTTTGCTATATCTTAGTAGACTTTGCAGGACCTTGGTAGACTTTTCTGGACCTTGGTAGACTTTGCTATACCTTGGTAGACTTTGCTATACCTTGGTAGACTTTGCTATACCTTGGTAGACTTTGCTGGACCTTGGTAGACTTTGCTATACCTTGGTAGACTTTGTTATACCTTTGTAGACTTTGCTATACCTTGGTAGACTTTGCTGGACCTTGGTAGACTTTGCTGGACCTTGGTAGACTTTGCTATACCTTGGTAGACTTTGCTATACCTTGGTAGACTTTGCTATACCTTGGTAGACTTTGCTATACCTTGGTAGACTTTGCTGGACCTTGGTAGACTTTGCTGGACCTTGGTAGACTTTGCTATACCTTGGTAGACTTTGCTGGACCTTGGTGTACTTTGCTATACCTTGATAGACTTTGCTATACCTTGGTAGACTTTGCTGGACCTTGGTAGACTTTGCTATACCTTGGTAGACTTTGCTGGACCTTGGTAGACTTTGCTATACCTTGGTAGACTTTGCTGGACCATGGTAGACTTTGCTGGACCTTGGTAGACTTTGCTATAGCTTGGTACACTTTGCTATACCTTGGTAGACTTTGCTAAACCTTGGTAGACTTTGCTATACCTTGGTAGACTTTGCTATACCTTGGTAGACTTTGCTGGACCTTGGTAGATTTTGCTGGACCTTGGTAGACTTTGCTATACCTTGGTAGACTTTGCTATACCTTGGTAGACTTTGCTGGACCTTGGTAGACTTTGCTGGACCTTGGTAGACTTTGCAATACCTTGGTAGACTTTGCTATACCTTGGTAGACTTTGCTGGACATTGGTAGACTTTGCTGGACCTTGCTAGACTTTGCTATACCTTGGTAGACTTTGCTGGACCTTGGTAGACTTTGCTATACCTTGGTAGACTTTGCTATACCTTGGTAGACTTTGCTGGACCTTTGTAGACTTTGCTGTACCTTGGTAGACTTTGCTGGACCATGGTAGACTTTGCTGGACCTTGGTAGACTTTGCTATAGCTTGGTAGACTTTGCTATACCTTGGTAGACTTTGCTAAACCTTGGTAAACTTTGCTATACCTTGGTAGACTTTGCTATACCTTGGTAGAATTTGCTGGACCTTGGTAGATTTTGCTGGACCTTGGTAGACTTTGCTATACCTTGGTAGACTTTGCTATACCTTGGTAGACTTTGCTGGACCTTGGTAGACTTTGCTGGACCTTGGTAGACTTTGCTGGACCTTGGTAGACTTTGCTATACCTTGGTAGACTTTGCTGGACCTTGGTAGACTTTGCTGGACCTTGGTAGACTTTTCTATACCTTGGTAGACTTTGCTATACCTTGGTAGACTTTGCTGGACCTTAGTAGACTTTGCTGGACCTTGGTAGACTTTGCTATACCTTGGTAGACTTTGCTATACCTTGGTAGACTTTGCAATACCTTGTTAGACTTTGCTATACCTTGGTAGACTTTGCTGGACCTTAGTAGACTTTGCTATACCTTGGTAGACTTTGCTGGACCTTGGTAGACTTTGCTATACCTTGGTAGACTTTGCAGGACCTTGGCAGACTTTGCTGGACCTTGGTAGACTTTGCTATACCTTTTTAGACTTTGCTATACCTTGGTAGACTTTGCTATACCTTGGTAGACTTTGTTATACCTTGGTAGACTTTGCTATACCTTGGTAGACTTTGTTATACCTTGGTAGACTTTGCTATACCTTGGTAGACTTTGCTATACCTTGGTAGACTTTGCTATATTTTGGTAGACTTTGCTGGACCTTGGTATACTTTGCTATACCTTGGTAGACTTTGCTATACCTTGGTAGACTTTGTTATACCTTGGTAGACTTTGCTATACCTTGGTAGACTTTGCTATACCTTGGTAGACTTTGCTATACCTTGGTAGACTTTGCTGGACCTTGGTAGACTTTGCTGGACCTTGGTAGACTTTGCTATACCTTGGTAGACTTTGCTATACCTTCGTAGACTTTGCTGGACCTTGGTAGACTTTGCTGGACCTTGGTAGACTTTGCTATACCTTGGTAGAATTTGCTATACCTTGGTAGACTTTGCTATACCTTGGTAGACTTTGCTGGACCTTGGTATACTTTGCTATACCTTGGTAGACTTTGCTATACCTTGGTAGACTTTGCTATACCTTGGTAGACTTCGCTATACCTTGGTAGACTTTTCTGGACCTTGGTAGACTTTGCTATTCCTTGGTAGACTTTGCTATACCTTGGTAGACTTTGCTGGACCTTGGGAGACTTTGCTGGGCCTTGGTAGGCTTTGCTATACCTTGGTAGACTTTGCTATACCTTGGTAGACTTTGCTGTACTTTGGTAGACTTTGCTGGACCTTGGTAGACTTTGCTGAACCTTGGTAGACTTTGCTATACCTTGGTAGACTTTGCTATACCTTGGTAGGCTTTGTAGGACCTTGGTAGACTTTGCAGGACCTTGGTAGACTTTTCTGGACCTTGGTAGACTTTGCTATACCTTGGTAGACTTTGCTATACCTTGGTAGACTTTGCTATACCTTGGTAGACTTTGCTGGACCTTGGTAGACTTTGCTATACCTTGGTAGACTTTGTTATACCTTTGTAGACTTTGCTATACCTTGGTAGACTTTGCTGGACCTTGGTAGACTTTGCTATACCTTGGTAGACTTTGCTGGACCTTGGTAGACTTTGCTATACCTTGGTAGACTTTGCTGGACCTTGGTAGACTTTGCTATACCTTGGTAGACTTTGCTATACCTTGTTAGACTTTGCTGGACCTTGTTTAGACTTTGCTATACCTTGGTAACCTTTGCTATACCTTAGTAGACTTTGGTATACCTTGGTAGACTTTGCTGGACCTTGGTAGACTTTGCTATACCTTGGTAGGCTTTGCTGGACCTTGGTAGACTTTGCTGGACCTTGGTAGACTTTGCTATACCTTGGTAGACTTTGTAGGACCTTGGTAGACTTTGCTGGACCTTGGTAGACTTTGCTATACCTTGGTAGACTTTGCTGGACCTTGTTTAGACTTTGCTATACCTTGGTAACCATTGCTATACCTTAGTAGACTTTGCTATACCTTGGTAGACTTTGCTGGACCTTGGTAGACTTTACTATACCTTGGTAGGCTTTGCTGGACCTTGGTAGACTTTGCTATACCTTGGTAGACTTTGCTATACCTTGGTAGACTTTGTAGGACCTTGGTAGACTTTGCTGGACCTTGGTAGACTTTGCTATACCTTGGTAGACTTTGCTGGATCTTGGTAGACTTTGCTATACCTTAGTAGACTTTGCAGGACCTTGGTAGACTTTTCTGGACCTTGGTAAACTTTAATATACCTTGGTAGACTTTGCTATACCTTGGTAGACTTTGTTATACCTTTGTAGACTTTGCTATACCTTGGTAGACTTTGCTATACCTTGGTAGACTTTGCTGGACCTTGGTAGACTTTGCTATACCTTGATAGACTTTGCTATACCTTGGTAGACTTTGCTATACCTTCGTAGACGTTGCTGGACCTTGGTAGACTTTGCTGGACCTTGGAAGACTTTGCTATACCTTGGTAGACTTTGCTGGACCTTGGTATACTTTGCTATACCTTGGTAGACTTTGCTATACCTTGGTAGACTTCGCTATACCTTGGTAGACTTTTCTGGACCTTGGTAGACTTTGCTATTCCTTGGTAGACTTTGCTATACCTTGGTAGACTTTGCTGGACCTTGGGAGACTTTGCTGGGCCTTGGTAGGCTTTGCTATACCTTGGTAGACTTTGCTATACCTTGATAGACTTTGCTATACCTTGGTAGACTTTGCTATACCTTCGTAGACTTTGCTGGACCTTGGTAGACTTTGCTGGACCTTGGTAGACTTTGCTATACCTTGGTAGACTTTGCTATACCTTGGTAGACTTTGCTATACCTTGGTAGACTTTGCTTGACCTTGGTATACTTTGCTATACCTTGGTAGACTTTGCTATACCTTGGTAGACTTTGCTATACCTTGGTAGACTTCGCTATACCTTGGTAGACTTTTCTGGACCTTGGTAGACTTTGCTATTCCTTGGTAGACTTTGCTATACCTTGGTAGACTTTGCTGGACCTTGGGAGACTTTGCTGGGCCTTGGTAGGCTTTGCTATACCTTGGTAGACTTTGCTATACCTTGGTAGACTTTGCTGGACCTTGGTATACTTTGCTATACCTTGGTAGACTTTGCTATACCTTGGTAGACTTTGCTATACCTTGGTAGACTTCGCTATACCTTGGTAGACTTTTCTGGACCTTGGTAGACTTTGCTATTCCTTGGTAGACTTTGCTATACCTTGGTAGACTTTGCTGGACCTTGGGAGACTTTGCTGGGCCTTGGTAGGCTTTGCTATACCTTGGTAGACTTTGCTATACCTTGGTAGACTTTGCTGTACTTTGGTAGACTTTGCTGGACCTTGGTAGACTTTGCTGAACCTTGGTAGACTTTGCTATACCTTGGTAGACTTTGCTATACCTTGGTAGGCTTTGTAGGACCTTGGTAGACTTTGCAGGACCTTGGTAGACTTTTCTGGACCTTGGTAGACTTTGCTATACCTTGGTAGACTTTGCTATACCTTGGTAGACTTTGCTATACCTTGGTAGACTTTGCTGGACCTTGGTAGACTTTGCTATACCTTGGTAGACTTTGTTATACCTTTGTAGACTTTGCTATACCTTGGTAGACTTTGCTGGACCTTGGTAGACTTTGCTATACCTTGGTAGACTTTGCTGGACCTTGGTAGACTTTGCTATACCTTGGTAGACTTTGCTGGACCTTGGTAGACTTTGCTATACCTTGGTAGACTTTGCTATACCTTGTTAGACTTTGCTGGACCTTGTTTAGACTTTGCTATACCTTGGTAACCTTTGCTAGACCTTAGTAGACTTTGGTATACCTTGGTAGACTTTGCTGGACCTTGGTAGACTTTGCTATACCTTGGTAGGCTTTGCTGGACCTTGGTAGACTTTGCTGGACCTTGGTAGACTTTGCTATACCTTGGTAGACTTTGTAGGACCTTGGTAGACTTTGCTGGACCTTGGTAGACTTTGCTATACCTTGGTAGACTTTGCTGGACCTTGTTTAGACTTTGCTATACCTTGGTAACCATTGCTATACCTTAGTAGACTTTGCTATACCTTGGTAGACTTTGCTGGACCTTGGTAGACTTTACTATACCTTGGTAGGCTTTGCTGGACCTTGGTAGACTTTGCTATACCTTGGTAGACTTTGCTATACCTTGGTAGACTTTGTAGGACCTTGGTAGACTTTGCTGGACCTTGGTAGACTTTGCTATACCTTGGTAGACTTTGCTGGATCTTGGTAGACTTTGCTATACCTTAGTAGACTTTGCAGGACCTTGGTAGACTTTTCTGGACCTTGGTAGACTTTAATATACCTTGGTAGACTTTGCTATACCTTGGTAGACTTTGCTGGACCTTGGTAGACTTTGCTATACCTTGGTAGACTTTGTTATACCTTTGTAGACTTTGCTATACCTTGGTAGACTTTTCTATACCTTGGTAGACTTTGCTGGACCTTGGTAGACTTTGCTATACCTTGATAGACTTTGCTATACCTTGGTAGACTTTGCTATACCTTCGTAGACGTTGCTGGACCTTGGTAGACTTTGCTGGACCTTGGAAGACTTTGCTATACCTTGGTAGACTTTGCTGGACCTTGGTATACTTTGCTATACCTTGGTAGACTTTGCTATACCTTGGTAGACTTTGCTATACCTTGGTAGACTTCGCTATACCTTGGTAGACTTTTCTGGACCTTGGTAGACTTTGCTATTCCTTGGTAGACTTTGCTATACCTTGGTAGACTTTGCTGGACCTTGGGAGACTTTGCTGGGCCTTGGTAGGCTTTGCTATACCTTGGTAGACTTTGCTATACCTTGATAGACTTTGCTATACCTTGGTAGACTTTGCTATACCTTCGTAGACTTTGCTGGACCTTGGTAGACTTTGCTGGACCTTGGTAGACTTTGCTATACCTTGGTAGACTTTGCTATACCTTGGTAGACTTTGCTATACCTTGGTAGACTTTGCTTGACCTTGGTATACTTTGCTATACCTTGGTAGACTTTGCTATACCTTGGTAGACTTTGCTATACCTTGGTAGACTTCGCTATACCTTGGTAGACTTTTCTGGACCTTGGTAGACTTTGCTATTCCTTGGTAGACTTTGCTATACCTTGGTAGACTTTGCTGGACCTTGGGAGACTTTGCTGGGCCTTGGTAGGCTTTGCTATACCTTGGTAGACTTTGCTATACCTTGGTAGACTTTGCTGTACTTTGGTAGACTTTGCTGGACCTTGGGAGACTTTGCTGAACCTTGGTAGACTTTGCTATACCTTGGTAGACTTTGCTATACCTTGGTAGACTTTGTAGGACCTTGGTAGACTTTGCTGGACCTTGGTAGACTTTGCTATACCTTGGTAGACTTTGCTGGATCTTGGTAGACTTTGCTATACCTTAGTAGACTTTGCAGGACCTTGGTAGACTTTTCTGGACCTTGGTAGACTTTGCTATACCTTGGTAGACTTTGCTATACCTTGGTAGACTTTGCTATACCTTGGTAGACTTTGCTGGACCTTGGTAGACTTTGCTATACCTTGGTAGACTTTGTTATACCTTTGTAGACTTTGCTATACCTTGGTAGACTTTGCTGGACCTTGGTAGACTTTGCTGGACCTTGGTAGACTTTGCTATACCTTGGTAGACTTTGCTATACCTTGGTAGACTTTGCTATACCTTGGTAGACTTTGCTATACCTTGGTAGACTTTGCTGGACCTTGGTAGACTTTGCTGGACCTTGGTAGACTTTGCTATACCTTGGTAGACTTTGCTGGACCTTGGTGTACTTTGCTATACCTTGATAGACTTTGCTATACCTTGGTAGACTTTGCTGGACCTTGGTAGACTTTGCTATACCTTGGTAGACTTTGCTGGACCTTGGTAGACTTTGCTATACCTTGGTAGACTTTGCTGGACCATGGTAGACTTTGCTGGACCTTGGTAGACTTTGCTATAGCTTGGTACACTTTGCTATACCTTGGTAGACTTTGCTAAACCTTGGTAGACTTTGCTATACCTTGGTAGACTTTGCTATACCTTGGTAGACTTTGCTGGACCTTGGTAGATTTTGCTGGACCTTGGTAGACTTTGCTATACCTTGGTAGACTTTGCTATACCTTGGTAGACTTTGCTGGACCTTGGTAGACTTTGCTGGACCTTGGTAGACTTTGCAATACCTTGGTAGACTTTGCTATACCTTGGTAGACTTTGCTGGACATTGGTAGACTTTGCTGGACCTTGGTAGACTTTGCTATACCTTGGTAGACTTTGCTGGACCTTGGTAGACTTTGCTATACCTTGGTAGACTTTGCTATACCTTGGTAGACTTTGCTGGACCTTGGTAGACTTTGCAATACCTTGTTAGACTTTGCTATACCTTGGTAGACTTTGCTGGACCTTAGTAGACTTTGCTATACCTTGGTAGACTTTGCTGGACCTTGGTAGACTTTGCTATACCTTGGTAGACTTTGCAGGACCTTGGCAGACTTTGCTGGACCTTGGTAGACTTTGCTATACCTTTTTAGACTTTGCTATACCTTGGTAGACTTTGCTATACCTTGGTAGACTTTGTTATACCTTGGTAGACTTTGCTATACCTTGGTAGACTTTGTTATACCTTGGTAGACTTTGCTATACCTTGGTAGACTTTGCTATACCTTGGTAGACTTTGCTATACCTTGGTAGACTTTGCTGGACCTTGGTAGACTTTGCTGGACCTTGGTAGACTTTGCTATACCTTGGTAGACTTTGCTATACCTTCGTAGACTTTGCTGGACCTTGGTAGACTTTGCTGGACCTTGGTAGACTTTGCTATACCTTGGTAGAATTTGCTATACCTTGGTAGACTTTGCTATACCTTGGTAGACTTTGCTGGACCTTGGTATACTTTGCTATACCTTGGTAGACTTTGCTATACCTTGGTAGACTTTGCTATACCTTGGTAGACTTCGCTATACCTTGGTAGACTTTTCTGGACCTTGGTAGACTTTGCTATTCCTTGGTAGACTTTGCTATACCTTGGTAGACTTTGCTGGACCTTGGGAGACTTTGCTGGGCCTTGGTAGGCTTTGCTATACCTTGGTAGACTTTGCTATACCTTGGTAGACTTTGCTGTACTTTGGTAGACTTTGCTGGACCTTGGTAGACTTTGCTGAACCTTGGTAGACTTTGCTATACCTTGGTAGACTTTGCTATACCTTGGTAGGCTTTGTAGGACCTTGGTAGACTTTGCTGGACCTTGGTAGACTTTGCTATACCTTGGTAGACTTTGCTGGATCTTGGTAGACTTTGCTATACCTTAGTAGACTTTGCAGGACCTTGGTAGACTTTTCTGGACCTTGGTAGACTTTGCTATACCTTGGTAGACTTTGCTACACCTTGGTAGACTTTGCTGGACCTTGGTAGACTTTGCTATACCTTGGTAGACTTTGTTATACCTTTGTAGACTTTGCTATACCTTGGTAGACTTTGCTATACCTTGGTAGACTTTGCTGGACCTTGGTAGACTTTGCTATACCTTGATAGACTTTGCTATACCTTGGTAGACTTTGCTATACCTTCGTAGACTTTGCTGGACCTTGGTAGACTTTGCTGGACCTTGGTAGACTTTGCTATACCTTGGTAGACTTTGCTATACCTTGGTAGACTTTGCTATACCTTGGTAGACTTTGCTGGACCTTGGTATACTTTGCTATACCTTGGTAGACTTTGCTATACCTTGGTAGACTTCGCTATACCTTGGTAGACTTTTCTGGACCTTGGTAGACTTTGCTATTCCTTGGTAGACTTTGCTATACCTTGGTAGACTTTGCTGGACCTTGGGAGACTTTGCTGGGCCTTGGTAGGCTTTGCTATACCTTGGTAGACTTTGCTATACCTTGGTAGACTTTGCTGTACTTTGGTAGACTTTGCTGGACCTTGGGAGACTTTGCTGAACCTTGGTAGACTTTGCTATACCTTGGTAGACTTTGCTATACCTTGGTAGACTTTGTAGGACCTTGGTAGACTTTGCTGGACCTTGGTAAACTTTGCTATACCTTGGTAGACTTTGCTGGATCTTGGTAGACTTTGCTATACCTTAGTAGACTTTGCAGGACCTTGGTAGACTTTTCTGGACCTTGGTAGACTTTGCTATACCTTGGTAGACTTTGCTATACCTTGGTAGACTTTGCTATACCTTGGTAGACTTTGCTGGACCTTGGTAGACTTTGCTATACCTTGGTAGACTTTGTTATACCTTTGTAGACTTTGCTATACCTTGGTAGACTTTGCTATACCTTGGTAGACTTTGCTGGACCTTGGTAGACTTTGCTATACCTTGGTAGACTTTGCTGGACCTTGGTAGACTTTGCTATACCTTGGTAGACTTTGCTGGACCTTGGTAGACTTTGCTATACCTTGGTAGACTTTGCTATACCTTGGTAGACTTTGCTGGACCTTGTTTAGACTTTGCTATACCTTGGTAACCTTTGCTATACCTTAGTAGACTTTGTTATACCTTGGTAGACTTTGCTGGACCTTGGTAGACTTTGCTATACCTTGGTAGGCTTTGCTGGACCTTGGTAGACTTTGCTGGACCTTGGTAGACTTTACTGTACCTTGCTAGACTTTACTGGACCTTGGTAGACTTTTC
Source organism: Trichomycterus rosablanca (assembly GCF_030014385.1). NCBI lineage: Eukaryota > Metazoa > Chordata > Actinopteri > Siluriformes > Trichomycteridae > Trichomycterus > Trichomycterus rosablanca. Next base: position 23,884,025 of record NC_085989.1, on the reverse strand, counting down.
TGGACCTTGGTAGACCTAACTGGACCTTGGTAGACTTTACTGTACCTTGGTAGATATAACTGGACCTTGGTAGACCTAACTGGACCTTGGAAGACTTTTCTGTGCCTTGTTAGACCTAACTAAACCTTGGTAGACCTAACTGGACCTTGGTAGACTTTACTGTACCTTGGTAGACTTTACTGTACCTTGGAAGACTTTACTGGACCTTGGTAGACCTAACTGGACCTTGGTAGACTTTACTGTACCTTGGTAGACCTAACTGGACCTAGGTAGACTTTACTGTACCTTGGTAGACTTTACTGTACCTTGGTAGACCTAACTGGACCTTGGTAGACTTTACTGTACCTTGGTAGACCTAACTGGACCTTGGTAGACTTTACTGTACCTTGGTAGACCTAACCGAACCTTGGTAGACCTAACTGGACCTTGGTAGACTTTACTGGACCTTGGAAGACTTTACTGGACCTTGGTAGACCTAACAGGACCTTGGTAGACTTTACTGGACCTTGGTAGACCTAACTGGAACTTGGTAGACTTCACTGGACCTTGGTAGACCTAACTGCACCTTGGTAGAATTTACTGTATCTTGGTAGACTTTACTGGACCTTGGTAGACCAAAATGGACCTTGGTAGACTTTACTGTATCTTGGTAGACCTAACTGGACCTTGGTAGACTTTACTGGACCTTGGTAGACCTAACTGAACCTTGGTAGACTTTACTGTACCTTGGTAGACTTTTCTGTACCTTGGTAGACTTTACTGTACCTTGTTAGACTTTACTGGACCTTGGTAGACTTTACTGTACCTTGGTAGACCTAACTGGACCTTGGTAGACTTTACTGTACCTTGGTAGACTTTGCTATACCTTGGTAGACTTTGCTGGACCATGGTAGACTTTGCTGGACCTTGGTAGACTTTGCTATAGCTTGGTAGACTTTGCTATACCTTGGTAGACTTTGCTAAACCTTGGTAGACTTTGCTATACCTTGGTAGACTTTGCTATACCTTGGTAGACTTTGCTGGACCTTGGTAGATTTTGCTGGACCTTGGTAGACTTTGCTATACCTTGGTAGACTTTGCTATACCTTGGTAGACTTTGCTGGACCTTGGTAGACTTTGCTGGACCTTGGTAGACTTTGCTGGACCTTGGTAGACTTTGCTATACCTTGGTAGACTTTGCTGGACCTTGGTAGACTTTGCTGGACCTTGGTAGACTTTGCTATACCTTGGTAGACTTTGCTGGACATTGGTAGACTTTGCTGGACCTTGGTAGACTTTGCTATACCTTGGTAGACTTTGCTATACCTTGGTAGACTTTGCAATACCTTGGTAGACTTTGCTATACCTTGGTAGACTTTGCTGGACCTTAGTAGACTTTGCTATACCTTGGTAGACTTTGCTGGACCTTGGTAGACTTTGCTATACCTTGGTAGACTTTGCTATACTTTGGTAGACTTTGCTGGACCTTGGTAGACTTTGCTGGACCTTGGTAGACTTTGCTATACCTTGGTAGACTTTGCTATACCTTGGTAGACTTTGTAGGACCTTGGTAGACTTTGCTGGACCTTGGTAGACTTTGCTATACCTTGGTAGACTTTGCTGGATCTTGGTAGACTTTGCTATACCTTGGTAGACTTTGCAGGACCTTGGCAGACTTTGCTGGACCTTGGTAGACTTTGCTATACCTTTTTAGACTTTGCTATACCTTGGTAGACTTTGCTATACCTTGGTAGACTTTGCTGGACCTTGATAGACTTTGCTATACCTTGGTAGACTTTGTTATACCTTGGTAGACTTTGCTATACCTTGGTAGACTTTGTTATACCTTGGTAGACTTTGCTGGACCTTGGTAGACTTTGCTATACCTTGGTAGACTTTGCTGGACCTTGATAGACTTTGCTATACCTTGGTAGACTTTGCTATACCTTGGTAGACTTTGCTGGACCTTGGTAGACTTTGCTGGACCTTGGTAGACTTTGCTATACCTTGGTAGACTTTGCTATACCTTGGTAGGCTTTGCTATACCTTGGTAGACTTTGCTATACCTTGGTAGACTTTGCTGTACTTTGGTAGACTTTGCTGTACCTTGGGAGACTTTGCTGAACCTTGGTAGACTTTGCTATACCTTGGTAGACTTTGCTATACCTTGGTAGACTTTGTAGGACCTTGGTAGACTTTGCTGGACTTTGGTAGACTTTGCAGGACCTTGGTAGACTTTTCTGGACCTTGGTAGACTTTGCTATACCTTGGTAGACTTTGCTATACCTTGGTAGACTTTGCTATACCTTGGTAGACTTTGCTGGACCTTGGTAGACTTTGCTATACCTTTGTAGACTTTGTTATACCTTTGTAGACTTTGCTATACCTTGGTAGACTTTGCTGGACCTTGGTAGACTTTGCTATACCTTGGTAGACTTTGCTATACCTTGGTAGACTTCGCTATACGTTGGTAGACTTTTCTGGACCTTGGTAGACTTTGCTATACCTTGGTAGACTTTGCTATACCTTGGTAGACTTTGCTGGACCTTGGGAGACTTTGCTGGACCCTGGTAGACTTTGCTATACCTTGGTAGACTTTGCTATACCTTGGTAGACTTTGCTGGACCTTGGTAGACTTTGCTGGACCTTGGTAGACTTTGCTATACCTTGGTAGACTTTGCTATACCTTGGTAGACTTTGCTGGACCTTGGTAGACTTTGCTGGACCTTGGTAGACTTTGCTATACCTTGGTAGACTTTGCTATACCTTGGTAGACTTTGCTATACCCTGGAAGACTTTGATGGACCTTGGAAGACTTTGCTATACCTTGGTAGACTTTGCTATACCTTGGTAGACTTTGCTGGACCTTGGTAGACTTTGCTATACCTTGGTAGACTTTGCTATACCTTGGTAGACTTTGCTGGACCTTGGTAGACTTTGCTGGACCTTGGTAGACTTTGCTATACCTTGGTAGACTTTGCTATACCTTGGTAGACTTTGCTGGACCTTGGTAGACTTTGCTGGACCTTGGTAGACTTTGCTATACCTTGGTAGACTTTGCTATACCTTGGTAGACTTTGTTATACCTTGGTAGACTTTGCTGGACCTTGTTAGACTTTGCTATACCTTGGTAGACTTTGCTATACCTTGGTAGACTTTGCTATACCTTGGTAGACTTTGCTATACCTTTGTAGACTTTGCTGGACCTTGGCAGACTTTGCTATACCTTGGTAGACTTTGCTGGACCTTGGTAGACTTTGCTAAACCTTGGAAGACTTTGCTGGACCTTGGTAGACTTAGCTGGACCTTGGTAGACTTTGCTATACCTTGGTAGACTTTGCTGGACCTTGGTAGACTTTGCTATACCTTGGTAGACTTTGCTATACCTTGGTAGACTTTGCTATACCCTGGAAGACTTTGATGGACCTTGGAAGACTTTGCTATACCTTGGTAGACTTTGCTATACCTTGGTAGACTTTGCTGGACCTTGGTAGACTTTGCTATACCTTGGTAGACTTTGCTATACCTTGGTAGACTTTGCTGGACCTTGGTAGACTTTGCTGGACCTTGGTAGACTTTGCTATACCTTGGTAGACTTTGCTATACCTTGGTAGACTTTGCTGGACCTTGGTAGACTTTGCTGGACCTTGGTAGACTTTGCTATACCTTGGTAGACTTTGCTATACCTTGGTAGACTTTGTTATACCTTGGTAGACTTTGCTGGACCTTGTTAGACTTTGCTATACCTTGGTAGACTTTGCTATACCTTGGTAGACTTTGCTATACCTTGGTAGACTTTGATATACCTTTGTAGACTTTGCTGGACCTTGGCAGACTTTGCTATACCTTGGTAGACTTTGCTGGACCTTGGTAGACTTTGCTAAACCTTGGAAGACTTTGCTGGACCTTGGTAGACTTAGCTGGACCTTGGTAGACTTTGCTATACCTTGGTAGACTTTGCTATACCTTGGTAGACTTTGCTGGACCTTGGTGGACTTTGCTATACCTTGGTAGACTTTGCTATACGTTGGTAGACTTTGCTATACCTTGGTAGACTTTGCTGGACGTTGGTAGACTTTGCTATACCTTGGTAGACTTTGCTATACCTTAGTAAACTTTGCTATACCTTGGTAGACTTTGCTATACCTTGGTAGGCTTTGCTATACCTTGGTAGACTTTGCTGGACCTTGGTAGACTTTGCTACACCTTGTTAGACTTTGCTATACCTTGGTAGACTTTGCTGGACCTTGGAAGACTTTGCTATACCTTGGTAGACTTTGTTGGACGTTGGTAGACTTTGCTGGACCTAGGTAGACTTTGCTATACCTTGGAAGACTTTGCTATACCTTGGTAGACTTTGCTATACCTTGGTAGACTTTGCTATACCTTGATAGACTTTGCTGTACCTTGGTTGACTTTGCTGTACCTTGGTAGACTTTACTGTACCTTGGTAGACTTTGCTATACCTTGGTAGACTTTGCTGGACCTTGGTAGACTTTGCTGGACCTTGGTAGACTTTGCTATACCTTGGTAGACTTTGCTATACCTTTGTAGACTTTGCTGGACCTTGGTAGACTTTGCTATACCTTGGTAGACTTTGCTATACCTTGGTAGACTTTGCTGGACCTTGGTAGACTTTGCTGGACCTTGGTAGACTTTGCTATACCTTGGTAGACTTTGCTGGACCTTGGTAGACTTTGCTATACCTTGGTAGACTTTGCTATACCTTGGTAGACTTTGCTGGACCTTGGTAGACTTTGCTATACCTTGGTAGACTTTGCTATACCTTGGTAGACTTTGCTATACCTTGGTAGACTTTGCTATACCTTGGTAGACTTTGCTGGACCTTGGTAGACTTTGCTGGACCTTGGTAGACTTTGCTATACCTTGGTAGACTTTGCTGGACCTTGGTAGACTTTGCTATACCTTGGTAGACTTTGCTATACCTTGGTAGACTTTGCTGGACCTTGGTAGACTTTGCTATACCTTGGTAGACTTTGCTGGACCTTGGTAGACTTTGCTATACCTTGGTAGACTTTGCTGGACCTTTGTAGACTTTGCTATACCTTGGTAGACTTTGCTGGACCTTGGTAAACTTTGCTATACCTTGGTAGACTTTGCTATACCTTGGTAGACTTTGCTGGACATTGGTAGACTTTGCTATACCTTGGTAGACTTTGCTGGACCTTGGTAGACTTTGCTATACCTTGGTAGACTTTGCTGGACCTTGGTAGACTTTGCTATACCTTGGTAGACTTTGCTGGACCTTTGTAGACTTTGCTGTACCTTGGTAGACTTTGCTGGACCATGGTAGACTTTGCTGGACCTTGGTAGACTTTGCTATAGCTTGGTAGACTTTGCTATACCTTGGTAGACTTTGCTATACCTTGGTAGACTTTGCTGGACCTTGGTAGACTTTGCTGGACCATGGTAGACTTTGCTGGACCTTGGTAGACTTTGCTATAGCTTGGTAGACTTTGCTGGACCTTGGTAGACTTTGCTATAGCTTGGTAGACTTTGCTGGACCTTAATAGACTTTGCTGGACCTTGGTAGACTTTGCTATACCTTGGTAGACTTTGCTGGACCTTGGTAGACTTTGCTTTACCTTGGTAGACTTTGCTGGACCTTTGTAGACTTTGCTGTACCTTGGTAGACTTTGCTGGACCATGGTAGACTTTGCTGGACCTTGGTAGACTTTGCTATAGCTTGGTAGACTTTGCTATACCTTGGTAGACTTTGCTAAACCTTGGTAAACTTTGCTATACCTTGGTAGACTTTGCTATACCTTGGTAGACTTTGCTGGACCTTGATAGATTTTGCTGGACCTTGGTAGACTTTGCTATACCTTGGTAGACTTTGCTGGACCTTGGTAGACTTTGCTGGACCTTGGTAGACTTTGCTGGACGTTGGTAGACTTTGCTATACCTTGGTAGACTTTGCTATACCTTGGTAGACTTTGCTATACCTTTGTAGACTTTGCTGGACCTTGGCAGACTTTGCTATACCTTGGTAGACTTTGCTGGACCTTGGTAGACTTTGCTAAACCTTGGAAGACTTTGCTGGACCTTGGTAGACTTAGCTGGACCTTGGTAGACTTTGCTATACCTTGGTAGACTTTGCTATACCTTGGTAGACTTTGCTGGACCTTGGTGGACTTTGCTATACCTTGGTAGACTTTGCTATACGTTGGTAGACTTTGCTATACCTTGGTAGACTTTGCTGGACGTTGGTAGACTTTGCTATACCTTGGTAGACTTTGCTATACCTTAGTAAACTTTGCTATACCTTGGTAGACTTTGCTATACCTTGGTAGGCTTTGCTATACCTTGGTAGACTTTGCTGGACCTTGGTAGACTTTGCTACACCTTGTTAGACTTTGCTATACCTTGGTAGACTTTGCTGGACCTTGGAAGACTTTGCTATACCTTGGTAGACTTTGTTGGACGTTGGTAGACTTTGCTGGACCTAGGTAGACTTTGCTATACCTTGGAAGACTTTGCTATACCTTGGTAGACTTTGCTATACCTTGGTAGACTTTGCTATACCTTGATAGACTTTGCTGTACCTTGGTTGACTTTGCTGTACCTTGGTAGACTTTACTGTACCTTGGTAGACTTTGCTATACCTTGGTAGACTTTGCTGGACCTTGGTAGACTTTGCTGGACCTTGGTAGACTTTGCTATACCTTGGTAGACTTTGCTATACCTTTGTAGACTTTGCTGGACCTTGGTAGACTTTGCTATACCTTGGTAGACTTTGCTATACCTTGGTAGACTTTGCTGGACCTTGGTAGACTTTGCTGGACCTTGGTAGACTTTGCTATACCTTGGTAGACTTTGCTGGACCTTGGTAGACTTTGCTATACCTTGGTAGACTTTGCTATACCTTGGTAGACTTTGCTGGACCTTGGTAGACTTTGCTATACCTTGGTAGACTTTGCTATACCTTGGTAGACTTTGCTATACCTTGGTAGACTTTGCTATACCTTGGTAGACTTTGCTGGACCTTGGTAGACTTTGCTGGACCTTGGTAGACTTTGCTATACCTTGGTAGACTTTGCTGGACCTTGGTAGACTTTGCTATACCTTGGTAGACTTTGCTATACCTTGGTAGACTTTGCTGGACCTTGGTAGACTTTGCTATACCTTGGTAGACTTTGCTGGACCTTGGTAGACTTTGCTATACCTTGGTAGACTTTGCTGGACCTTTGTAGACTTTGCTATACCTTGGTAGACTTTGCTGGACCTTGGTAAACTTTGCTATACCTTGGTAGACTTTGCTATACCTTGGTAGACTTTGCTGGACATTGGTAGACTTTGCTATACCTTGGTAGACTTTGCTGGACCTTGGTAGACTTTGCTATACCTTGGTAGACTTTGCTGGACCTTGGTAGACTTTGCTATACCTTGGTAGACTTTGCTGGACCTTTGTAGACTTTGCTGTACCTTGGTAGACTTTGCTGGACCATGGTAGACTTTGCTGGACCTTGGTAGACTTTGCTATAGCTTGGTAGACTTTGCTATACCTTGGTAGACTTTGCTATACCTTGGTAGACTTTGCTGGACCTTGGTAGACTTTGCTGGACCATGGTAGACTTTGCTGGACCTTGGTAGACTTTGCTATAGCTTGGTAGACTTTGCTGGACCTTGGTAGACTTTGCTATAGCTTGGTAGACTTTGCTGGACCTTAATAGACTTTGCTGGACCTTGGTAGACTTTGCTATACCTTGGTAGACTTTGCTGGACCTTGGTAGACTTTGCTTTACCTTGGTAGACTTTGCTGGACCTTTGTAGACTTTGCTGTACCTTGGTAGACTTTGCTGGACCATGGTAGACTTTGCTGGACCTTGGTAGACTTTGCTATAGCTTGGTAGACTTTGCTATACCTTGGTAGACTTTGCTAAACCTTGGTAAACTTTGCTATACCTTGGTAGACTTTGCTATACCTTGGTAGACTTTGCTGGACCTTGATAGATTTTGCTGGACCTTGGTAGACTTTGCTATACCTTGGTAGACTTTGCTGGACCTTGGTAGACTTTGCTGGACCTTGGTAGACTTTGCTGGACGTTGGTAGACTTTGCTATACCTTGGTAGACTTTGCTATACCTTGGTAGACTTTGCTATACCTTTGTAGACTTTGCTGGACCTTGGCAGACTTTGCTATACCTTGGTAGACTTTGCTGGACCTTGGTAGACTTTGCTAAACCTTGGAAGACTTTGCTGGACCTTGGTAGACTTAGCTGGACCTTGGTAGACTTTGCTATACCTTGGTAGACTTTGCTATACCTTGGTAGACTTTGCTGGACCTTGGTGGACTTTGCTATACCTTGGTAGACTTTGCTATACGTTGGTAGACTTTGCTATACCTTGGTAGACTTTGCTGGACGTTGGTAGACTTTGCTATACCTTGGTAGACTTTGCTATACCTTAGTAAACTTTGCTATACCTTGGTAGACTTTGCTATACCTTGGTAGGCTTTGCTATACCTTGGTAGACTTTGCTGGACCTTGGTAGACTTTGCTACACCTTGTTAGACTTTGCTATACCTTGGTAGACTTTGCTGGACCTTGGAAGACTTTGCTATACCTTGGTAGACTTTGTTGGACGTTGGTAGACTTTGCTGGACCTAGGTAGACTTTGCTATACCTTGGAAGACTTTGCTATACCTTGGTAGACTTTGCTATACCTTGGTAGACTTTGCTATACCTTGATAGACTTTGCTGTACCTTGGTTGACTTTGCTGTACCTTGGTAGACTTTACTGTACCTTGGTAGACTTTGCTATACCTTGGTAGACTTTGCTGGACCTTGGTAGACTTTGCTGGACCTTGGTAGACTTTGCTATACCTTGGTAGACTTTGCTATACCTTTGTAGACTTTGCTGGACCTTGGTAGACTTTGCTATACCTTGGTAGACTTTGCTATACCTTGGTAGACTTTGCTGGACCTTGGTAGACTTTGCTGGACCTTGGTAGACTTTGCTATACCTTGGTAGACTTTGCTGGACCTTGGTAGACTTTGCTATACCTTGGTAGACTTTGCTATACCTTGGTAGACTTTGCTGGACCTTGGTAGACTTTGCTATACCTTGGTAGACTTTGCTATACCTTGGTAGACTTTGCTATACCTTGGTAGACTTTGCTATACCTTGGTAGACTTTGCTGGACCTTGGTAGACTTTGCTGGACCTTGGTAGACTTTGCTATACCTTGGTAGACTTTGCTGGACCTTGGTAGACTTTGCTATACCTTGGTAGACTTTGCTATACCTTGGTAGACTTTGCTGGACCTTGGTAGACTTTGCTATACCTTGGTAGACTTTGCTGGACCTTGGTAGACTTTGCTATACCTTGGTAGACTTTGCTGGACCTTTGTAGACTTTGCTATACCTTGGTAGACTTTGCTGGACCTTGGTAGACTTTGCTGGACCTTGGTAGACTTTGCTGGACGTTGGTAGACTTTGCTATACCTTGGTCGACTTTGCTATACCTTGGTAGACTTTGCTATAACTTTGTAGACTTTGCTGGACCTTGGCAGACTTTGCTATACCTTGGTAGACTTTGCTGGACCTTGGTAGACTTTGCTAAACCTTGGAAGACTTTGCTGGACCTTGGTAGACTTAGCTGGACCTTGGTAGACTTTGCTATACCTTGGTAGACTTTGCTATACCTTGGTAGACTTTGCTGGACCTTGGTGGACTTTGCTATACCTTGGTAGACTTTGCTATACGTTGGTAGACTTTGCTATACCTTGGTAGACTTTGCTGGACGTTGGTAGACTTTGCTATACCTTGGTAGACTTTGCTATACCTTAGTAAACTTTGCTATACCTTGGTAGACTTTGCTATACCTTGGTAGGCTTTGCTATACCTTGGTAGACTTTGCTGGACCTTGGTAGACTTTGCTACACCTTGTTAGACTTTGCTATACCTTGGTAGACTTTGCTGGACCTTGGAAGACTTTGCTATACCTTGGTAGACTTTGTTGGACGTTGGTAGACTTTGCTGGACCTAGGTAGACTTTGCTATACCTTGGAAGACTTTGCTATACCTTGGTAGACTTTGCTATACCTTGGTAGACTTTGCTATACCTTGATAGACTTTGCTGTACCTTGGTTGACTTTGCTGTACCTTGGTAGACTTTACTGTACCTTGGTAGACTTTGCTATACCTTGGTAGACTTTGCTGGACCTTGGTAGACTTTGCTGGACCTTGGTAGACTTTGCTATACCTTGGTAGACTTTGCTATACCTTTGTAGACTTTGCTGGACCTTGGTAGACTTTGCTATACCTTGGTAGACTTTGCTATACCTTGGTAGACTTTGCTGGACCTTGGTAGACTTTGCTGGACCTTGGTAGACTTTGCTATACCTTGGTAGACTTTGCTGGACCTTGGTAGACTTTGCTATACCTTGGTAGACTTTGCTATACCTTGGTAGACTTTGCTGGACCTTGGTAGACTTTGCTATACCTTGGTAGACTTTGCTATACCTTGGTAGACTTTGCTATACCTTGGTAGACTTTGCTATACCTTGGTAGACTTTGCTGGACCTTGGTAGACTTTGCTGGACCTTGGTAGACTTTGCTATACCTTGGTAGACTTTGCTGGACCTTGGTAGACTTTGCTATACCTTGGTAGACTTTGCTATACCTTGGTAGACTTTGCTGGACCTTGGTAGACTTTGCTATACCTTGGTAGACTTTGCTGGACCTTGGTAGACTTTGCTATACCTTGGTAGACTTTGCTGGACCTTTGTAGACTTTGCTATACCTTGGTAGACTTTGCTGGACCTTGGTAAACTTTGCTATACCTTGGTAGACTTTGCTATACCTTGGTAGACTTTGCTGGACATTGGTAGACTTTGCTATACCTTGGTAGACTTTGCTGGACCTTGGTAGACTTTGCTATACCTTGGTAGACTTTGCTGGACCTTGGTAGACTTTGCTATACCTTGGTAGACTTTGCTGGACCTTTGTAGACTTTGCTGTACCTTGGTAGACTTTGATGGACCATGGTAGACTTTGCTGGACCTTGGTAGACTTTGCTATAGCTTGGTAGACTTTGCTATACCTTGGTAGACTTTGCTATACCTTGGTAGACTTTGCTGGACCTTGGTAGACTTTGCTGGACCATGGTAGACTTTGCTGGACCTTGGTAGACTTTGCTATAGCTTGGTAGACTTTGCTGGACCTTGGTAGACTTTGCTATAGCTTGGTAGACTTTGCTGGACCTTAATAGACTTTGCTGGACCTTGGTAGACTTTGCTATACCTTGGTAGACTTTGCTGGACCTTGGTAGACTTTGCTTTACCTTGGTAGACTTTGCTGGACCTTTGTAGACTTTGCTGTACCTTGGTAGACTTTGCTGGACCATGGTAGACTTTGCTGGACCTTGGTAGACTTTGCTATAGCTTGGTAGACTTTGCTATACCTTGGTAGACTTTGCTAAACCTTGGTAAACTTTGCTATACCTTGGTAGACTTTGCTATACCTTGGTAGACTTTGCTGGACCTTGATAGATTTTGCTGGACCTTGGTAGACTTTGCTGGACCTTGGTAGACTTTGCTGGACCTTGGTAGACTTTGCTGGACGTTGGTAGACTTTGCTATACCTTGGTAGACTTTGCTGGACCTTGGTAGACTTTGCTGGACCTTGGTAGACTTTGCTATACCTTGGTAGACTTTGCTGGACATTGGTAGACTTTGCTGGACCTTGGTAGACTTTGCTATACCTTGGTAGACTTTGCTATACCTTGGTAGACTTTGCAATACCTTGTTAGACTTTGCTATACCTTGGTAGACTTTGCTGGACCTTAGTAGACTTTGCTATACCTTGGTAGACTTTGCTGGACCTTGGTAGACTTTGCTATACCTTGGTAGACTTTGCTATACTTTGGTAGACTTTGCTGGACCTTGGTAGACTTTGCTGGACCTTGGTAGACTTTGCTATACCTTGGTAGACTTTGCTATACCTTGGTAGACTTTGCTATACCTTGGTAGACTTTGTAGAACCTTGGTAGACTTTGCTGGACCTTGGTAGACTTTGCTATACCTTGGTAGACTTTGCTGGATCTTGGTAGACTTTGCTATACCTTGGTAAACTTTGCAGGACCTTGGCAGACTTTGCTGGACCTTGGTAGACTTTGCTATACCTTTTTAGACTTTGCTATACCTTGGTAGACTTTGCTATACCTTGGTAGACTGTGCTATACCTTGGTAGACTTTGCTGGACCTTGATAGACTTTGCTATACCTTGGTAGACTTTGCTATACCTTGGTAGACTTTGCTGGACCTTGGTAGACTTTGCTGGACCTTGGTAGACTTTGCTATACCTTGGTAGACTTTGCTATACCTTGGTAGACTTTGCTATACCTTGGTAGACTTTGCTGGACCTTGGTATACTTTGCTATACCTTGGTAGACTTTGCTATACCTTGGTAGACTTTGCTATACCTTGGTAGACTTCTCTATACCTTGGTAGACTTTTCTGGACCTTGGTAGACTTTGCTATTCCTTGGTAGACTTTGCTATACCTTGGTAGACTTTGCTGGACCTTGGGAGACTTTGCTGGGCCTTCGTAGGCTTTGCTATACCTTGGTAGACTTTGCTATACCTTGGGAGACTTTGCTGAACCTTGGTAGACTTTGCTATACCTTGGTAGACTTTGCTATACCTTGGTAGACTTTGTAGGACCTTGGTAGACTTTGCTGGACCTTGGTAGACTTTGCTTTACCTTGGTAGATTTTGCTGGATCTTGGTAGACTTTGCTATACCTTAGTAGACTTTGCAGGACCTTGGTAGACTTTTCTGGACCTTGGTAGACTTTGCTATACCTTGGTAGACTTTGCTGGACCTTGGTAGACTTTGCTATACCTTGGTAGACTTTGTTATACCTTTGTAGACTTTGCTATACCTTGGAAGACTTTGCTATACCTTGGTAGACTTTGCTGGACCTTGTTAGACTTTGCTATACCTTGGTAGACTTTTCTGGACCTTGGTAGACTTTGCTATACCTTGGTAGACTTTGCTGGACCTTGGTAGACTTTGCTATACCTTGGTAGACTTTGCTATACCTTGGTAGACTTTGCTGGACCTTGTTTAGACTTTGCTATACCTTGGTAGACTTTGCTATACCTTAGTAGACTTTGCTATACCTTGGTAGACTTTGCTGTACCTTGGTAGACTTTGCTATACCTTGGTAGGCTTTGCTGGACCTTGGTAGACTTTGCTGGACCTTGGTAGACTTTGCTATACCTTGGTAGACTTTGCTATACCTTGGTAGACTTCGCTATACGTTGGTAGACTTTTCTGGACCTTGGTAGACTTTGCTATACCTTGGTAGACTTTGCTATACCTTGGTAGACTTTACTGGACCTTGGGAGACTTTGCTGGACCCTGGTAGACTTTGCTATACCTTGGTAGACTTTGCTATACCTTGGTAGACTTTGCTGTACTTTGGTAGACTTTGCTGGACCTTGGGAGACTTTGCTGAACCTTGGTAGACTTTGCTATACCTTGGTAGACTTTGCTATACCTTGGTAGACTTTGTAGGACCTTGGTAGACTTTGCTGGACCTTGGTAGACTTTGCTGGACCTTGGTAGACTTTGCTATACCTTGGTAGACTTTGCTATACCTTGGTAGACTTTGCTATACCTTAGTAGACTTTGAAGGACCTTGGTAGACTTTTCTGGACCTTGGTAGACTTTTCTGGACCTTGGTAGACTTTGCTATACCTTGGTAGACTTTGCTATACCTTGGTAGACTTTGCTATACCTTGGTAGACTTTGCTGGACCTTGGTAGACTTTGCTATACCTTGGTAGACTTTGTTATACCTTTGTAGACTTTGCTATACCTTGGTAGACTTTGCTATACCTTGGTAGACTTTGCTGGACCTTGGTAGACTTTGCTATTCCTTGGTAGACTTTGCTATACCTTGGTAGACTTTGCTGGACCTTGGGAGACTTTGCTGGGCCTTCGTAGGCTTTGCTATACCTTGGTAGACTTTGCTATACCTTGGGAGACTTTGCTGAACCTTGGTAGACTTTGCTATACCTTGGTAGACTTTGCTATACCTTGGTAGACTTTGTAGGACCTTGGTAGACTTTGCTGGACCTTGGTAGACTTTGATTTACCTTGGTAGATTTTGCTGGATCTTGGTAGACTTTGCTATACCTTAGTAGACTTTGCAGGACCTTGGTAGACTTTTCTGGACCTTGGTAGACTTTGCTATACCTTGGTAGACTTTGCTATACCTTGGTAGACTTTGCTGGACCTTGGTAGACTTTGCTATACCTTGGTAGACTTTGTTATACCTTTGTAGACTTTGCTATACCTTGGAAGACTTTGCTATACCTTGGTAGACTTTGCTGGACCTTGGTAGACTTTGATATACCTTGGTAGACTTTTCTGGACCTTGGTAGACTTTGCTATACCTTGGTAGACTTTGCTATACCTTGGTAGACTTTGCTGGACCTTGTTTAGACTTTGCTATACCTTGGTAGACTTTGCTATACCTTAGTAGACTTTGCTATACCTTGGTAGACTTTGCTGTACCTTGGTAGACTTTGCTATACCTTGGTAGGCTTTGCTGGACCTTGGTAGACTTTGCTGGACCTTGGTAGACTTTGCTATACCTTGGTAGACTTTGCTATACCTTGGTAGACTTCGCTATACGTTGGTAGACTTTTCTGGACCTTGGTAGACTTTGCTATACCTTGGTAGACTTTGCTATACCTTGGTAGACTTTGCTGGACCTTGGGAGACTTTGCTGGACCCTGGTAGACTTTGCTATACCTTGGTAGACTTTGCTATACCTTGGTAGACTTTGCTGTACTTTGGTAGACTTTGCTGGACCTTGGGAGACTTTGCTGAACCTTGGTAGACTTTGCTATACCTTGGTAGACTTTGCTATACCTTGGTAGACTTTGTAGGACCTTGGTAGACTTTGCTGGACCTTGGTAGACTTTGCTGGACCTTGGTAGACTTTGCTATACCTTGGTAGACTTTGCTATACCTTGGTAGACTTTGCTATACCTTAGTAGACTTTGAAGGACCTTGGTAGACTTTTCTGGACCTTGGTAGACTTTTCTGGACCTTGGTAGACTTTGCTATACCTTGGTAGACTTTGCTATACCTTGGTAGACTTTGCTATACCTTGGTAGACTTTGCTGGACCTTGGTAGACTTTGCTATACCTTGGTAGACTTTGTTATACCTTTGTAGACTTTGCTATACCTTGGTAGACTTTGCTATACCTTGGTAGACTTTGCTGGACCTTGGTAGACTTTGCTATACCTTGGTAGACTTTTCTGGACCTTGGTAGACTTTGCTATACCTTGGTAGACTTTGTTGGACCTTGGTAGACTTTGCTATACCTTGGTAGACTTTGCTGGACCTTGTTTAGACTTTGCTATACCTTGGTAGACTTTGCTATACCTTAGTAGACTTTGCTATACCTTGGTAGACTTTGCTGGACCTTGGTAGACTTTGCTATACCTTGGTAGGCTTTGCTGGACCTTGGTAGACTTTGCTGGACCTTGGTAGACTTTGCTATACCTTGGTAGACTTTGCTATACCTTGGTAGACTTCGCTATACGTTGGTAGACTTTTCTGGACCTTGGTAGACTTTGCTATACCTTGGTAGACTTTGCTATACCTTGGTAGACTTTACTGGACCTTGGGAGACTTTGCTGGACCCTGGTAGACTTTGCTATACCTTGGTAGACTTTGCTATACCTTGGTAGACTTTGCTGGACCTTGGTAGACTTTGCTGGACCTTGGTAGACTTTGCTATACCTTGGTAGACTTTGCTATACCTTGGTAGACTTTGCTGGACCTTGGTAGACTTTGCTGGACCTTGGTAGACTTTGCTATACCTTGGTAGACTTTGCTATACCTTGGTAGACTTTGCTATACCCTGGAAGACTTTGATGGACCTTGGAAGACTTTGCTATACCTTGGTAGACTTTGCTATACCTTGGTAGACTTTGCTGGACCTTGGTAGACTTTGCTATACCTTGGTAGACTTTGCTATACCTTGGTAGACTTTGCTGGACCTTGGTAGGCTTTGCTGGACCTTGGTAGACTTTGCTATACCTTGGTAGACTTTGCTGGACCTTGGTAGACTTTGCT
The DNA here is from genome assembly GCF_030014385.1 of Trichomycterus rosablanca. Classification (NCBI taxonomy): domain Eukaryota; kingdom Metazoa; phylum Chordata; class Actinopteri; order Siluriformes; family Trichomycteridae; genus Trichomycterus; species Trichomycterus rosablanca. Next base: position 23,867,921 of record NC_085989.1, on the reverse strand, counting down.
GGACCTTGGTAGACTTTGCTATACCTTGGTAGACTTTGCTATACCTTGGTAGACTTTGTTATACCTTGGTAGACTTTGCTGGACCTTGTTAGACTTTGCTATTCCTTGGTAGACTTTGCTATACCTTGGTAGACTTTGCTATACCTTGGTAGACTTTGCTATACCTTGGTAGACTTTGCTATACCTTTGTAGACTTTGCTGGACCTTGGCAGACTTTGCTATACCTTGGTAGACTTTGCTGGACATTGGTAGACTTTGCTTTACCTTGGTAGACTTTGCTATACCTTGGAAGACTTTGCTGGACCTTGGTAGACTTAGCTGGACCTTGGTAGACTTTGATATACCTTGGTAGACTTTGCTATACCTTGGTAGACTTTGCTGGACCTTGGTGGACTTTGCTATACCTTGGTAGACTTTGCTATACGTTGGTAGACTTTGCTATACCTTGGTAGACTTTGCTGGACGTTGGTAGACTTTGCTATACCTTGGAAGACTTTGCTATACCTTGGTAGACTTTGCTATACCTTGGTAGACTTTGCTGGACGTTGGTAGACTTTGCTGGACCTAGGTAGACTTTGCTATACCTTGGAAGACTTTGCTATACCTTGGTAGACTTTGCTATACCTTGGTAGACTTTGCTATACCTTGGTAGACTTTGCTGTACCTTGGTAGACTTTGCTGTACCTTGGTAGACTTTACTGTACCTTGGTAGACTTTGCTATACCTTGGTAGACTTTGCTGGACCTTGGTAGACCTAACTGGACCTTGGTAGACTTTACTTTACCTTGGTAGACGTTACTGGACCTTGGTAGACCTAACTGGACCTTGGTAGACTTTACTGTACCTTGGTAGACTTTACTGTACCTTGGTAGACCTAACTGGACCTTGGTAGACTTTACTGTACCTTGGTAGACTTTACTGTACCTTGGTAGACCTAACTGGACCTTGGTAGACTTCATTGTACCTTGGTACACCTAACTGGACCTTGGTAGACTTTACTATACCTTGGTAGACCTAACTGGACCTTGGTAGACTTTACTGTACCTTGGTAAGCTTTACTGTACCTTGGTAGACCTAACTGGACCTTGGTAGACTTTACTGGACCTTGGTAGACTTTACTGGACCTTCGTAGACTTTACTGTACCTTGGTAATCCTAACTGGACCTTGGTAGACTTTACTGTACCTTGGTAGACCTAACTGGACCTTGGTAGACTTTACTGGACCTTGGAAGACTTTACTGTACCTTGGTAGACCTAACTGGACCTTGGTAGACCTAACAGGACCTTGGTAGACTTTACTGTACCTTGGCAGACTTTACTGTACCTTGGTAGACTTTACTGGACCTTGGTCGACCTAACTGGACCTTGGCAGTCTTTACTGTACCTTGGTAGACTTTACTGTACCTTGGTCGACCTAACTGGACCTTGGCAGTCTTTACTGTACCTTGGTAGACTTTACTGTACCTTGGTAGACCTAACTGGACCTTGGTAGACTTTACTGTACCTTGGTAGACTTTACTGTACCTTGGTAGACCTAACTGGACCTTGGTAGACTTCACTGTACCTTGGTACACCTAACTGGACCTTGGTAGACTTTACTGTACCTTGGTAGACCTAACTAGATCTTGGTAGACTTTACTGTACCTTGGTAGACTTTACTGTACCTTGGTAGACTTTACTGTACCTTGGTAGACTTTACTGTACCTTGGTAGACCTAACTGGACCTTGGTAGACTTTACTGGACCTTGGTAGACTTTACTGTACCTTGGTAGACCTAACTGGACCTTGGTAGACTTTACTGTACCTTGGTAGACCTAACTGGACCTTGTTAGACCTAACTGGACCTTGGTAGACTTTGCTGTACCTTGGCAGACTTTACTGGACCTTGGTAGACCTAACTGGACCTTGGTAGACTTTGCTGTACCTTGGTAGACTTTACTGTACCTTGGTAGACCTAACTGGACCTTGGTAGACTTTACTGTACCTTGGTAGACTTTACTGTACCTTGGTAGACCTAACTGGACCTTGGTAGACTTTACTGGACCTTGGTACACCTAACTGGACCTTGGTAGACTTTACTGTACCTTGGTAGACCTAACTGGACCTTGGTAGACTTTACTGTACCTTGGTAGACTTTACTGTACCTTGGTAGACTTTACTGTACCTTGTTAGACTTTACTGTACCTTGGTAGACCTAACTGGACCTTGGTAGACTTTACTGGACTTTGGTAGACTTTACTGTACCTTGGTAGACCTAACTGGACCTTGGTAGACTTTACTGTACCTTGGTAGACCTAACTGGACCTTGGTAGACTTTACTGGACCTTGGTAGACTTTACTGGACCTTGGTAGACCTAACAGGACCTTGGTAGACTTTACTGTACCTTGGTAGACCTAACTGGACCTTGGGAGACTTTACTGGACCTTGGAAGACTTTACTGTACCTTGGTAGACTTTACTGTACCTTGGTAGACCTAACTGGACCTTGGTAGACTTTACTGTACATTGTTAGACTTTACTGGACCTTGGTAGACTTTACTGTACCTTGGTAGACCTAACTGGACCTTGGTAGACTTTACTGTACCTTGGTAGACCTAACTGGACCTTGGTAGACTTTACTGTATCTTGGTAGACTTTACTGGACCTTGGTAGACTTTACTGTACCTTGGTAGACCTAACTGGACCTTGGTAGACTTTACTGTACCTTGGTAGACTTTACTGGACCTTGGTAGACTTTACTGTATCTTGGTAGACTTTACTGGACCTTGGTAGACTTTACTGTACCTTGCTAGACTTTACTGGACCTTGGTAGAATTTTCTGGACCTTGGTAGACCTAACTGGACCTTGGTAGACTTTACTGTACCTTGGTAGATATAACTGGACCTTGTTAGACCTAACTGGACCTTGGAAGACTTTTCTGTGCCTTGTTAGACCTAACTAAACCTTGGTAGACCTAACTGGACCTTGGTAGACTTTACTGTACCTTGGTAGACTTTACTGTTCCTTGGAAGACTTTACTGGACCTTGGTAGACCTAACTGGACCTTGGTAGACTTTACTGTACCTTGGTAGACCTAACTGGACCTAGGTAGACTTTACTGTACCTTGGTAGACTTTACTGTACCTTGGTAGACCTAACTGGACCTTGGTAGACTTTACTGTACCTTGGTAGACCTAACTGGACCTTGGTAGACTTTACTGTACCTTGGTAGACCTAACTGGACCTTGGTAGACCTAACTGGACCTTGGTAGACTTTACTGGACCTTGGAAGACTTTACTGGACCTTGGTAGACCTAACTGGACCTTGGTAGACTTTACTGGACCTTGGTAGACCTAACTGGAACTTGGTAGACTTCACTGGACCTTGGTAGACCTAACTGCACCTTGGTAGAATTTACTGTATCTTGGTAGACTTTACTGGACCTTGGTAAACCAAAATGGACCTTGGTAGACTTTACTGTATCTTGGTAGACCTAACTGGACCTTGGTAGACTTTACTGGACCTTGGTAGACCTAACTGGACCTTGGTAGACTTTACTGTACCTTGGTAGACTTTTCTGTACCTTGGTAGACTTTACTGTACCTTGTTAGACTTTACTGGACCTTGGTAGACTTTACTGTACCTTGGTAGACCTAACTGGACCTTGGTAGACTTTACTGTACCTTGTTGGACTTTACTGGACCTTGGTAGACTTTGCTGTACCTTGGTAGACCTAACTGGACCTTGGTAGACTTTACTGTACCTTGGTAGACCTAACTGGACCTTAGTAGACTTTACTGTATCTTGGTAGACTTTACTGGACCTTGGTAGACTTTACTGTACCTTGGTAGACCTATCTGGACCTTGGTAGACTTTACTGTACCTTGGTAGACTTTACTGGACCTTGGTAGACTTTACTGTATCTTGGTAGACTTTACTGGACCTTGGTAGACTTTACTGTACCTTGCTAGACTTTACTGGACCTTGCTAGACTTTTCTGGACCTTGGTAGACCTAACTGGACCTTGGTAGACTTTACTGTGCCTTGGTAGACTTTACTGGACCTTGGTAGACTTTACTGTACCTTGGTAGACCTAACTGGACCTAGGTAGACTTTAATGTATCTTGGTAGACTTTACTGGACATTGGTAGACTTTACTGTACCTTGGTAGACTTTACTGGACCTTAGTAGACCTAACTGGACCTTGATAGACTTTTCTGTACCTTGGTAGACTTTACTGGACCTTGGTAGACCTAACTGGACCTTGGTAGACTTTACTGTACTTTGGTAGACTTTATTGTACCTTGGTAGACTTTACTGTACCTTGGTAGACCTAACTGGACCTTGGAAGACTTTACTGGACCTTGGTAAACCTAACTGGACCTTGCTAGACTTTACTGTTCCTTGGTAGACTTTAATGTACCTTGGCATACTTTACTGTACCTTGGTAGACTTTACTGTACCTTGGTAGACTTTACTGGACCTTGGTAGACCTAACTGGAACTTGGAAGACCTAACTGGACCTTGGTAGACTTTACTGTTCCTTGGTAGACTTCAGTGTACCTTGGTAGACTTCAGTGTACCTTGGTAGACTCTGCCGGACCTTGGTAGACTTTGCCGGACCTTGGTAGACTTTGCTATACCTCGGTAGACTTTGCTATACCTTGGTAGACTTTGCTGGACATTGGTAGATTTTGCTGGACCTTGGTAGACTTTGCTGTACCTTGGTAGACTTTGCTATACCTTGGTAGACTTTGTTATACCTTTGTAGACTTTGCTATACCTTGGTAGACTTTGCTATACCTTGGTAGACTTTGCTATACCTTGGTAGACTTTGCTATACCTTGGTAGACTTTGCTGGACCTTGGTAGACTTTGCTATACCTTGGTAGACTTTGCTATACCTTGGTAGACTTTGCTGGACCTTGGTAGACTTTGCTGGACCTTGGTAGACTTTGCTATACCTTGGTAGACTTTGCTATACCTTGGTAGACTTTGCTGGACCTTGGTACACTTTGCTGGACCTTGGTAGACTTTGCTATACCTTGCTAGACTTTGCTATACCTTGGTAGACTTTGTTATACCTTGATAGACTTTGCTGGACCTTGTTAGACTTTGCTATACCTTGGTAGACTTTGCTATACCTTGGTAGACTTTGCTATACCTTGGTAGACTTTGCTATACCTTGGTAGACTTTGCTATACCTTTGTAGACTTTGCTGGACCTTGGCAGACTTTGCTATACCTTGGTAGACTTTGCTGGACATTGGTAGACTTTGCTTTACCTTGGTAGACTTTGTTATACCTTGGAAGACTTTGCTGTACCTTGGTAGACTTAGCTGGACCTTGGTAGACTTTGCTATACCTTGGTATACTTTGCTGGACCTTGGTGGACTTTGCTATACCTTGTTAGACTTTGCTATACCTTGGTAGACTTTGCTATACCTTGGTAGACTTTGCTATACCTTGGTAGACTTTGCTATACCTTTGTAGACTTTGCTGGACCTTGGCAGACTTCACTATACCTTGGTAGACTTTGCTGGACATTGGTAGACTTTGCTTTACCTTGGTAGACTTTGCTATACCTTGGAAGACTTTGCTATACCTTGGTAGACTTTGCTATACCTTAGTAGACTTTGAAGGACCTTGGTAGACTTTTCTGGACCTTGGTAGACTTTTCTGGACCTTGGTAGACTTTGCTATACCTTGGTAGACTTTGCTATACCTTGGTAGACTTTGCTATACCTTGGTAGACTTTGCTGGACCTTGGTAGACTTTGCTATACCTTGGTAGACTTTGTTATACCTTTGTAGACTTTGCTATACCTTGGTAGACTTTGCTATACCTTGGTAGACTTTGCTGGACCTTGGTAGACTTTGCTATACCTTGGTAGACTTTTCTGGACCTTGGTAGACTTTGCTATACCTTGGTAGACTTTGCTGGACCTTGGTAGACTTTGCTATACCTTGGTAGACTTTGCTGGACCTTGTTTAGACTTTGCTATACCTTGGTAGACTTTGCTATACCTTAGTAGACTTTGCTATACCTTGGTAGACTTTGCTGGACCTTGGTAGACTTTGCTATACCTTGGTAGGCTTTGCTGGACCTTGGTAGACTTTGCTGGACCTTGGTAGACTTTGCTATACCTTGGTAGACTTTGCTATACCTTGGTAGACTTCGCTATACGTTGGTAGACTTTTCTGGACCTTGGTAGACTTTGCTATACCTTGGTAGACTTTGCTATACCTTGGTAGACTTTACTGGACCTTGGGAGACTTTGCTGGACCCTGGTAGACTTTGCTATACCTTGGTAGACTTTGCTGGACCTTGGTAGACTTTGCTGGACCTTGGTAGACTTTGCTATACCTTGGTAGACTTTGCTATACCTTGGTAGACTTTGCTGGACCTTGGTAGACTTTGCTGGACCTTGGTAGACTTTGCTATACCTTGGTAGACTTTGCTATACCTTGGTAGACTTTGCTATACCCTGGAAGACTTTGATGGACCTTGGAAGACTTTGCTATACCTTGGTAGACTTTGCTATACCTTGGTAGACTTTGCTGGACCTTGGTAGACTTTGCTATACCTTGGTAGACTTTGCTATACCTTGGTAGACTTTGCTGGACCTTGGTAGGCTTTGCTGGACCTTGGTAGACTTTGCTATACCTTGGTAGACTTTGCTATACCTTGGTAGACTTTGCTGGACCTTGGTAGACTTTGCTGGACCTTGGTAGACTTTGCTATACCTTGGTAGACTTTGCTATACCTTGGTAGACTTTGTTATACCTTGGTAGACTTTGCTGGACCTTGTTAGACTTTGCTATACCTTGGTAGACTTTGCTATACCTTGGTAGACTTTGCTATACCTTGGTAGACTTTGCTATACCTTTGTAGACTTTGCTGGACCTTGGCAGACTTTGCTATACCTTGGTAGACTTTGCTGGACATTGGTAGACTTTGCTTTACCTTGGTAGACTTTGCTATACCTTGGAAGACTTTGCTGGACCTTGGTAGACTTAGCTGGACCTTGGTAGACTTTGATATACCTTGGTAGACTTTGCTATACCTTGGTAGACTTTGCTGGACCTTGGTGGACTTTGCTATACCTTGGTAGACTTTGCTATACGTTGGTAGACTTTGCTATACCTTGGTAGACTTTGCTAGACGTTGGTAGACTTTGCTATACCTTGGAAGACTTTGCTATACCTTGGTAGACTTTGCTATACCTTGGTAGACTTTGCTGGACGTTGGTAGACTTTGCTGGACCTACGTAGACTTTGCTATACCTTGGAAGACTTTGCTATACCTTGGTAGACTTTGCTATACCTTGGTAGACTTTGCTATACCTTGGTAGACTTTGCTGTACCTTGGTAGACTTTGCTGTACCTTGGTAGACTTTACTGTACCTTGGTAGACTTTGCTATACCTTGGTAGACTTTGCTGGACCTTGGTAGACCTAACTGGACCTTGGTAGACTTTACTTTACCTTGGTAGACGTTACTGGACCTTGGTAGACCTAACTGGACCTTGGTAGACTTTACTGTACCTTGGTAGACTTTACTGTACCTTGGTAGACCTAACTGGACCTTGGTAGACTTTACTGTACCTTGGTAGACTTTACTGTACCTTGGTAGACCTAACTGGACCTTGGTAGACTTCATTGTACCTTGGTACACCTAACTGGACCTTGGTAGACTTTACTATACCTTGGTAGACCTAACTGGACCTTGGTAGACTTTACTGTACCTTGGTAAGCTTTACTGTACCTTGGTAGACCTAACTGGACCTTGGTAGACTTTACTGGACCTTGGTAGACTTTACTGGACCTTCGTAGACTTTACTGTACCTTGGTAATCCTAACTGGACCTTGGTAGACTTTACTGTACCTTGGTAGACCTAACTGGACCTTGGTAGACTTTACTGGACCTTGGAAGACTTTACTGTACCTTGGTAGACCTAACTGGACCTTGGTAGACCTAACAGGACCTTGGTAGACTTTACTGTACCTTGGCAGACTTTACTGGACCTTGGTAGACTTTACTATACCTTGGTAGACTTTACTGTACCTTGGTAGACTTTACTGTACCTTGGTAGACCTAACTGGACTTGGGTAGACTTTACTATACCTTGGTAGACTTTACTGTACCTTGGTAGACTTTACTGTACCTTGGTAGACCTAACTGGACCTTGGTAGACTTTACTGTACCTTGGTAGACTTTGCTATACCTTGGTAGACTTTGCTGGACCTTGGTAGGCTTTGCTGGACCTTGGTAGACTTTGCTATACCTTGGTAGACTTTGCTATACCTTGGTAGACTTTGCTGGACCTTGGTAGACTTTGCTGGACCTTGGTAGACTTTGCTATACCTTGGTAGACTTTGCTATACCTTGGTAGACTTTGTTATACCTTGGTAGACTTTGCTGGACCTTGTTAGACTTTGCTATACCTTGGTAGACTTTGCTATACCTTGGTAGACTTTGCTATACCTTGGTAGACTTTGCTATACCTTGGTAGACTTTGCTATACCTTTGTAGACTTTGCTGGACCTTGGCAGACTTTGCTATACCTTGGTAGACTTTGCTGGACATTGGTAGACTTTGCTTTACCTTGGTAGACTTTGCTATACCTTGGAAGACTTTGCTGGACCTTGGTAGACTTAGCTGGACCTTGGTAGACTTTGATATACCTTGGTAGACTTTGCTATACCTTGGTAGACTTTGCTGGACCTTGGTGGACTTTGCTATACCTTGGTAGACTTTGCTATACGTTGGTAGACTTTGCTATACCTTGGTAGACTTTGCTGGACGTTGGTAGACTTTGCTATACCTTGGAAGACTTTGCTATACCTTGGTAGACTTTGCTATACCTTGGTAGACTTTGCTGGACGTTGGTAGACTTTGCTGGACCTACGTAGACTTTGCTATACCTTGGAAGACTTTGCTATACCTTGGTAGACTTTGCCATACCTTGGTAGACTTTGCTATACCTTGGTAGACTTTGCTGTACCTTGGTAGACTTTGCTGTACCTTGGTAGACTTTACTGTACCTTGGTAGACTTTGCTATACCTTGGTAGACTTTGCTGGACCTTGGTAGACCTAACTGGACCTTGGTAGACTTTACTTTACCTTGGTAGACGTTACTGGACCTTGGTAGACCTAACTGGACCTTGGTAGACTTTACTGTACCTTGGTAGACTTTACTGTACCTTGGTAGACCTAACTGGACCTTGGTAGACTTTACTGTACCTTGGTAGACTTTACTGTACCTTGGTAGACCTAACTGGACCTTGGTAGACTTCATTGTACCTTGGTACACCTAACTGGACCTTGGTAGACTTTACTATACCTTGGTAGACCTAACTGGACCTTGGTAGACTTTACTGTACCTTGGTAAGCTTTACTGTACCTTGGTAGACCTAACTGGACCTTGGTAGACTTTACTGGACCTTGGTAGACTTTACTGGACCTTCGTAGACTTTACTGTACCTTGGTAATCCTAACTGGACCTTGGTAGACTTTACTGTACCTTGGTAGACCTAACTGGACCTTGGTAGACTTTACTGGACCTTGGAAGACTTTACTGTACCTTGGTAGACCTAACTGGACCTTGGTAGACCTAACAGGACCTTGGTAGACTTTACTGTACCTTGGTAGACTTTACTGTACCTTGGTAGACCTAACTGGACCTTGGTAGACTTTACTGTACCTTGGTAGACTTTACTGTACCTTGGTAGACCTAACTGGACCTTGGTAGACTTTACTGTACCTTGGTAGACCTAACTGGACCTTGGTAGACTTTACTGTACCTTGGTAGACTTTACTGTACCTTGGTAGACCTAACTGGACCTTGGTAGACTTTACTGTACCTTGGTAGACCTAACTGGACCTTGGTAGACTTTACTGTACCTTGGTAGACCTAACTGGACCTTGTTAGACCTAACTGGACCTTGGTAGACTTTGCTGTACCTTGGCAGACTTTACTGGACCTTGGTAGACCTAACTGGACCTTGGTAGACTTTGCTGTACCTTGGTAGACTTTACTGTACCTTGGTAGACCTAACTGGACCTTGGTAGACTTTACTGTACCTTGGTAGACTTTACTGTACCTTGGTAGACCTAACTGGACCTTGGTAGACTTTACTGGACCTTGGTACACCTAACTGGACCTTGGTAGACTTTACTGTACCTTGGTAGACCTAACTGGACCTTGGTAGACTTTACTGTACCTTGGTAGACTTTACTGTACCTTGGTAGACTTTACTGTACCTTGTTAGACTTTACTGTACCTTGGTAGACCTAACTGGACCTTGGTAGACTTTACTGGACTTTGGTAGACTTTACTGTACCTTGGTAGACCTAACTGTACCTTGGTAGACCTAACTGGACCTTGGTAGACTTTACTGGACCTTGGTAGACTTTACTGGACCTTGGTAGACCTAACTGGACCTTGGTAGACTTTACTGTACCTTGGTAGACCTAACTGGACCTTGGGAGACTTTACTGGACCTTGGAAGACTTTACTGTACCTTGGTAGACTTTACTGTACCTTGGTAGACCTAACTGGACCTTGGTAGACTTTACTGTACATTGTTAGACTTTACTGGACCTTGGTAGACTTTACTGTACCTTGGTAGACCTAACTGGACCTTGGTAGACTTTACTGTACCTTGGTAGACCTAACTGGACCTTGGTAGACTTTACTGTATCTTGGTAGACTTTACTGGACCTTGGTAGACTTTACTGTACCTTGGTAGACCTAACTGGACCTTGGTAGACTTTACTGTACCTTGGTAGACTTTACTGGACCTTGGTAGACTTTACTGTATCTTGGTAGACTTTACTGGACCTTGGTAGACTTTACTGTACCTTGCTAGACTTTACTGGACCTTGGTAGACTTTTCTGGACCTTGGTAGACCTAACTGGACCTTGGTAGACTTTACTGTACCTTGGTAGATATAACTGGATTTTGGTAGACCTAACTGGACCTTGGAAGACTTTTCTGTGCCTTGTTAGACCTAACTAAACCTTGGTAGACCTAACTGGACCTTGGTAGACTTTACTGTACCTTGGTAGACTTTACTGTACCTTGGAAGACTTTACTGGACCTTGGTAGACCTAACTGGACCTTGGTAGACTTTACTGTACCTTGGTAGACCTAACTGGACCTAGGTAGACTTTACTGTACCTTGGTAGACTTTACTGTACCTTGGTAGACCTAACTGGACCTTGGTAGACTTTACTGTACCTTGGTAGACCTAACTGGACCTTGGTAGACTTTACTGTACCTTGGTAGACCTAACTGGACCTTGGTAGACCTAACTGGACCTTGGTAGACTTTACTGGACCTTGGAAGACTTTACTGGACCTTGGTAGACCTAACTGGACCTTGGTAGACTTTACTGGACCTTGGTAGACCTAACTGGAACTTGGTAGACTTCACTGGACCTTGGTAGACCTAACTGCACCTTGGTAGAATTTACTGTATCTTGGTAGACTTTACTGGACCTTGGTAAACCAAAATGGACCTTGGTAGACTTTACTGTATCTTGGTAGACCTAACTGGACCTTGGTAGACTTTACTGGACCTTGGTAGACCTAACTGGACCTTGGTAGACTTTACTGTACCTTGGTAGACTTTTCTGTACCTTGGTAGACTTTACTGTACCTTGTTAGACTTTACTGGACCTTGGTAGACTTTACTGTACCTTGGTAGACCTAACTGGACCTTGGTAGACTTTACTGTACCTTGGTAGACCTAACTGGACCTTAGTAGACTTTACTGTATCTTGGTAGACTTTACTGGACCTTGGTAGACTTTACTGTACCTTGGTAGACCTATCTGGACCTTGGTAGACTTTACTGTACCTTGGTAGACTTTACTGGACCTTGGTAGACTTTACTGTATCTTGGTAGACTTTACTGGACCTTGGTAGACTTTACTGTACCTTGCTAGACTTTACTGGACCTTGCTAGACTTTTCTGGACCTTGGTAGACCTAACTGGACCTTGGTAGACTTTACTGTGCCTTGGTAGACTTTACTGGACCTTGGTAGACTTTACTGTACCTTGGTAGACCTAACTGGACCTAGGTAGACTTTAATGTATCTTGGTAGACTTTACTGGACATTGGTAGACTTTACTGTACCTTGGTAGACTTTACTGGACCTTGGTAGACCTATCTGGACCTTGGTAGACTTTACTGTACCTTGGTAGACTTTACTGGACCTTGGTAGACTTTACTGTATCTTGGTAGACTTTACTGGACCTTGGTAGACTTTACTGTACCTTGCTAGACTTTACTGGACCTTGCTAGACTTTTCTGGACCTTGGTAGACCTAACTGGACCTTGGTAGACTTTACTGTGCCTTGGTAGACTTTACTGGACCTTGGTAGACTTTACTGTACCTTGGTAGACCTAACTGGACCTAGGTAGACTTTAATGTATCTTGGTAGACTTTACTGGACATTGGTAGACTTTACTGTACCTTGGTAGACTTTACTGGACCTTAGTAGACCTAACTGGACCTTGATAGACTTTTCTGTACCTTGGTAGACTTTACTGGACCTTGGTAGACCTAACTGGACCTTGGTAGACTTTACTGTACTTTGGTAGACTTTATTGTACCTTGGTAGACTTTACTGTACCTTGGTAGACCTAACTGGACCTTGGAAGACTTTACTGGACCTTGGTAAACCTAACTGGACCTTGCTAGACTTTACTGTTCCTTGGTAGACTTTAATGTACCTTGGCATACTTTACTGTACCTTGGTAGACTTTACTGTACCTTGGTAGACTTTACTGGACCTTGGTAGACCTAACTGGAACTTGGAAGACCTAACTGGACCTTGGTAGACTTTACTGTTCCTTGGTAGACTTCAGTGTACCTTGGTAGACTTCAGTGTACCTTGGTAGACTCTGCCGGACCTTGGTAGACTTTGCCGGACCTTGGTAGACTTTGCTATACCTTGGTAGACTTTGCTATACCTTGGTAGACTTTGCTGGACATTGGTAGATTTTGCTGGACCTTGGTAGACTTTGCTGTACCTTGGTAGACTTTGCTATACCTTGGTAGACTTTGTTATACCTTTGTAGACTTTGCTATACCTTGGTAGACTTTGCTATACCTTGGTAGACTTTGCTATACCTTGGTAGACTTTGCTATACCTTGGTAGACTTTGCTGGACCTTGGTAGACTTTGCTATACCTTGGTAGACTTTGCTATACCTTGGTAGACTTTGCTGGACCTTGGTAGACTTTGCTGGACCTTGGTAGACTTTGCTATACCTTGGTAGACTTTGCTATACCTTGGTAGACTTTGCTGGACCTTGGTACACTTTGCTGGACCTTGGTAGACTTTGCTATACCTTGCTAGACTTTGCTATACCTTGGTAGACTTTGTTATACCTTGATAGACTTTGCTGGACCTTGTTAGACTTTGCTATACCTTGGTAGACTTTGCTATACCTTGGTAGACTTTGCTATACCTTGGTAGACTTTGCTATACCTTTGTAGACTTTGCTGGACCTTGGCAGACTTTGCTATACCTTGGTAGACTTTGCTGGACATTGGTAGACTTTGCTTTACCTTGGTAGACTTTGCTATACCTTGGAAGACTTTGCTGTACCTTGGTAGACTTAGCTGGACCTTGGTAGACTTTGCTATACCTTGGTAGACTTTGCTATACCTTGGTATACTTTGCTGGACCTTGGTGGACTTTGCTATACCTTGGTAGACTTTGCTATACGTTGGTAGACTTTGCTATACCTTGGTAGACTTTGCTGGACGTTGGTAGACTTTGCTATACCTTGGAAGACTTTGCTATACCTTGGTAGACTTTGCTGGACCTTGGGAGACTTTGCTGGGCCTTGGTAGGCTTTGCTATACCTTGGTAGACTTTGCTATACCTTGGTAGACTTTGCTGTACTTTGGTAGACTTTGCTGGACCTTGGGAGACTTTGCTGAACCTTGGTAGACTTTGCTATACCTTGGTAGACTTTGCTATACCTTGGTAGACTTTGTAGGACCTTGGTAGACTTTGCTGGACCTTGGTAAACTTTGCTATACCTTGGTAGACTTTGCTGGATCTTGGTAGACTTTGCTATACCTTAGTAGACTTTGCAGGACCTTGGTAGACTTTTCTGGACCTTGGTAGACTTTGCTATACCTTGGTAGACTTTGCTATACCTTGGTAGACTTTGCTGGACCTTGGTAGACTTTGCTATACCTTGGTAGACTTTGTTATACCTTTGTAGACTTTGCTATACCTTGGTAGACTTTGCTATACCTTGGTAGACTTTGCTGGACCTTGGTAGACTTTGCTATACCTTGGTAGACTTTGCTGGACCTTGGTAGACTTTGCTATACCTTGGTAGACTTTGCTGGACCTTGGTAGACTTTGCTATACCTTGGTAGACTTTGCTAGACCTTGGTAGACTTTGCTGGACCTTGTTTAGACTTTGCTATACCTTGGTAACCTTTGCTATACCTTAGTAGACTTTGCTATACCTTGGTAGACTTTGCTGGACCTTGGTAGACTTTGCTATACCTTGGTAGGCTTTGCTGGACCTTGGTAGACTTTGCTGGACCTTGGTAGACTTTGCTATACCTTGGTAGACTTTGTAGGACCTTGGTAGACTTTGCTGGACCTTGGTAGACTTTACTATACCTTGGTAGACTTTGCTGGACCTTGTTTAGACTTTGCTATACCTTGGTAGACTTTGCTGGACCTTGGTAGACTTTGCTGGACCTTGGTAGACTTTGCTATACCTTGGTAGACTTTGTAGGACCTTGGTAGACTTTGCTGGACCTTGGTAGACTTTGCTATACCTTGGTAGACTTTGCTGGATCTTGGTAGACTTTGCAATACCTTAGTAGACTTTGCAGGACCTTGGTAGACTTTTCTGGACCTTGGTAGACTTTGCTATACCTTGGTAGACTTTGTTATACCTTTGTAGACTTTGCTATACCTTGGTAGACTTTGCTATACCTTGGTAGACTTTGCTGGACCTTGGTAGACTTTGCTATACCTTGATAGACTTTGCTATACCTTGGTAGACTTTGCTATACCTTCGTAGACTTTGCTGGACCTTGGTAGACTTTGCTGGACCTTGGTAGACTTTGCTATACCTTGGTAGACTTTGCTATACCTTGGTAGACTTTGCTATACCTTGGTAGACTTTGCTGGACCTTGGTATACTTTGCTATACCTTGGTAGACTTTGCTATACCTTCGTAGACTTTGCTATACCTTGGTAGACTTTGCTATTCCTTGGTAGACTTTGCTATACCTTGGTAGACTTTGCTGGACCTTGGGAGACTTTGCTGGGCCTTGGTAGGCTTTGCTATACCTTGGTAGACTTTGCTATACCTTGGTAGACTTTGCTATACCTTCGTAGACTTTGCTATACCTTGGTAGACTTTGCTATTCCTTGGTAGACTTTGCTATACCTTGGTAGACTTTGCTGGACCTTGGGAGACTTTGCTGAACCATGGTAGACTTTGCTATACCTTGGTAGACTTTGCTATACCTTGGTAGACTTTGTAGGACCTTGGTAGACTTTGCTGGACCTTGGTAGACTTTGCTGGACCTTGGGAGACTTTGCTGAACCATGGTAGACTTTGCTATACCTTGGTAGACTTTGCTATACCTTGGTAGACTTTGTAGGACCTTGGTAGACTTTGCTGGACCTTGGTAGACTTTGCTATACCTTGGTAGACTTTGCTGGATCTTGGTAGACTTTGCTATACCTTAGTAGACTTTGCAGGACCTTGGTAGACTTTTCTGGACCTTGGTAGACTTTGCTATACCTTGGTAGACTTTGCTATACCTTGGTAGACTTTGTTATACCTTTGTAGACTTTGCTATACCTTGGTAGACTTTGCTATACCTTGGTAGACTTTGCTGGACCTTGGTAGACTTTGCTATACCTTGGTAGACTTTGCTGGACCTTGGTAGACTTTGCTATACCTTGGTAGACTTTGCTGGACCTTGGTAGACTTTGCTATACCTTGGAAGACTTTGCTATACCTTGGTAGACTTTGCTGGACCTTGTTTAGACTTTGCTATACCTTGGTAACCTTTGCTATACCTTAGTAGACTTTGCTATACCTTGGTAGACTTTGCTGGACCTTGGTAGACTTTGCTATACCTTGGTAGGCTTTGCTGGACCTTGGTAGACTTTGCTGGACCTTGGTAGACTTTGCTATACCTTGGTAGACTTTTCTATACCTTGGTAGACTTCGCTATACGTTGGTAGACTTTTCTGGACCTTGGTAGACTTTGCTATACCTTGGTAGACTTTGCTATACCTTGGTAGACTTTACTGGACCTTGGTAGACTTTGCTATACCTTGGTAGACTTTTCTATACCTTGGTAGACTTTGCTGGACCTTGGTAGACTTTGCTGGACCTTGGTAGACTTTGCTATACCTTGGTAGACTTTGCTATACCTTGGTAGACTTTGCTGGACCTTGGTAGACTTTGCTGGACCTTGGTAGACTTTGCTATACCTTGGTAGACTTTGCTATACCTTGGTAGACTTTGCTGGACCTTGGTAGACTTTGCTGGACCTTGGTAGACTTTGCTGGACCTTGGTAGACTTTGCTATACCTTGGTAGACTTTGCTGGACCTTGGTAGACTTTGCTATACCTTGGTAGACTTTGCTGGACCTTGGTAGACTTTGCTATACCTTGGTAGACTTTGCTATACCTTGGTAGACTTTGCTGGACCTTGTTTAGACTTTGCTATACCTTGGTAACCTTTGCTATACCTTAGTAGACTTTGCTATACCTTGGTAGACTTTGCTGGACCTTGGTAGACTTCGCTATACATTGGTAGACTTTTCTGGACCTTGGTAGACTTTGCTATACCTTGGTAGACTTTGCTATACCTTGGTAGACTTTACTGGACCTTGGTAGACTTTGCTATACCTTGGTAGACTTTTCTATACCTTGGTAGACTTTGCTGGACCTTGGTAGACTTTGCTGGACCTTGGTAGACTTTGCTATACCTTGGTAGACTTTGCTATACCTTGGTAGACTTTGCTGGACCTTGGTAGACTTTGCTGGACCTTGGTAGACTTTGCTATACCTTGGTAGACTTTGCTATACCTTGGTAGACTTTGCTGGACCTTGGTAGACTTTGCTGGACCTTGGTAGACTTTGCTATACCTTGGTAGACTTTGCTATACCTTGGTAGACTTTGCTATACCCTGGAAGACTTTGATGGACCTTGGAAGACTTTGCTATACCTTGGTAGACTTTGCTATACCTTGGTAGACTTTGCTGGACCTTGGTAGACTTTGCTATACCTTGGTAGACTTTGCTATACCTTGGTAGACTTTGCTGGACCTTGGTAGACTTTGCTGGACCTTGGTAGACTTTGCTATACCTTGGTAGACTTTGCTATACCTTGGTAGACTTTGCTGGACCTTGGTAGACTTTGCTGGACCTTGGTAGACTTTGCTATACCTTGGTAGACTTTGCTATACCTTGGTAGACTTTGCTATACCTTGGTAGACTTTGCTATACCTTGGTAGACTTTGCTATACCTTTGTAGACTTTGCTGGACCTTGGCAGACTTTGATATACCTTGGTAGACTTTGCTGGACATTGGTAGACTTTGCTTTACCTTGGTAGACTTTGCTATACCTTGGAAGACTTTGCTGGACCTTGGTAGACTTAGCTGGACCTTGGTAGACTTTGCTATACCTTGGTAGACTTTGCTATACCTTGGTAGACTTTGCTGGACCTTGGTGGACTTTGCTATACCTTGGTAGACTTTGCTATACGTTGGTAGACTTTGCTATACGTTGGTAGACTTTGCTGGACGTTGGTAGACTTTGCTATACCTTGGAAGACTTTGCTATACCTTGGTAGACTTTGCTATACCTTGGTAGACTTTGCTGGACGTTGGTAGACTTTGCTGGACCTAGGTAGACTTTGCTATACATTGGAAGACTTTGATATACCTTGGTAGACTTTGCTATACCTTGGTAGACTTTGCTGTACCTTGGTAGACTTTGCTGTACCTTGGTAGACTTTACTGTACCTTGGTAGACTTTGCTATACCTTGGTAGACTTTGCTGGACCTTGGTAGACCTAACTGGACCTTGGTAGACTTTACTGTACCTTGGTAGATGTTACTGGACCTTGGTAGACCTAACTGGACCTTGGTAGACTTTACTGTACCTTGGTAGACTTTACTGTACCTTGGTAGACCTAACTGGACCTTGGTAGACTTTACTGTACCTTGGTAGACTTTACTGTACCTTGGTAGACCTAACTGGACCTTGTTAGACTTCACTGTACCTTGGTACACCTAACTGGACCTTGGTAGACTTTACTGTACCTTGGTAGACCTAACTGGACCTTGGTAGACTTTACTGTACCTTGGTAGACTTTACTGTACCTTGGTAGACTTTACTGTACCTTGGTAGACTTTACTGTACCTTGGTAGACCTAACTGGACCTTGGTAGACTTTACTGGACCTTCGTAGACTTTACTGTACCTTGGTAATCCTAACTGGACCTTGGTAGACTTTACTGTACCTTGGTAGACCTAACTGGACCTTGGTAGACTTCACTGGACCTTGGAAGACTTTACTGTACCTTGGTAGACCTAACTGGACCTTGGTAGACTTTACTGTACCTTGGTAGACCTAACTGGACCTTGGTAGACCTAACAGGACCTTGGTAGACTTTACTGTACCTTGGCAGACTTTACTGGACCTTGGTAGACCTAACTGGACCTTGGTAGACTTTACTGTACCTTGGTAGACTTTACTATACCTTGGTAGACCTAACTGTACCTTGGTAGACTTTACTGTACCTTGGTAGACTTTACTGTACCTTGGTAGACCTAACTGGACCTTGGTAGACTTTACTGTACCTTGGTACACCTAACTGGACCTTGGTAGACTATACTGTACCTTGGTAGACCTAACTGGACCTTGGTAGACTTTACTGTACCTTGGTAGACTTTACTGTACCTTGGTAGACTTTACTGTACCTTGGTAGACTTTACTGGACCTTGGTCGACCTAACTGGACCTTGGCAGTCTTTACTGTACCTTGGTAGACTTTACTGTACCTTGGTAGACCTAACTGGACCTTGGTAGACTTTACTGTACCTTGGTAGACTTTACTGTACCTTGGTAGACCTAACTGGACCTTGGTAGACTTCACTGTACCTTGGTACACCTAACTGGACCTTGGTAGACTTTACTGTACCTTGGTAGACCTAACTAGACCTTGGTAGACTTTACTGTGCCTTGGTAGACTTTACTGTACCTTGGTAGACTTTACTGTACCTTGGTAGACTTTACTGTACCTTGGTAGACCTAACTGGAACTTGGTAGACTTTACTGGACCTTGGTAGACTTTACTGTACCTTGGTAGACCTAACTGGACCTTGGTAGACTTTACTGTACCTTGGTAGACCTAAATGGACCTTGGTAGACCTAACTGGACCTTGGTAGACTTTGCTGTACCTTGGCAGACTTTACTGGACCTTGGTAGACCTAACTGGACCTTGGTAGACTTTGCTGTACCTTGGTAGACTTTACTGTACCTTGGTAGACCTAACTGGACCTTGGTAGACTTTACTGTACCTTGGTAGACTTTACTGTACCTTGGTAGACCTAACTGGACCTTGGTAGACTTTACTGGACCTTGGTACACCTAACTGGACCTTGGTAGACTTTACTGTACCTTGGTAGACCTAACTGGACCTTGGTAGACTTTACTGTACCTTGGTAGACTTTACTGTACCTTGGTAGACTTTACTGTACCTTGGTAGACTTTACTGTACCTTGGTAGACCTAACTGGACCTTGGTAGACTTTACTGGACTTTGTTAGACTTTACTGTACCTTGGTAGACCTAACTGGACCTTGGTAGACTTTACTGTACCTTGGTAGACCTAACTGGACCTTGGTAGACTTTACTGGACCTTGGTAGACTTTACTGGACCTTGGTAGACTTTACTGGACCTTGGTAGACCTAACTGGACCTTGGTAGACTTTACTGTACCTTGGTAGACCTAACTGGACCTTGGGAGACTTTACTGGACCTTGGAAGACTTTACTGTACCTTGGTAGACTTTACTGTACCTTGGTAGACCTAACTGGACCTTGGTAGACCTAACTGGACCTTGGTAGACTTTACTGTACCTTGGTAGACCTAACTGGACCTTGGTAGACTTCACTGTATCTTGGTAGACTTTACTGGACCTTGGTAGACTTTACTGTACCTTGGTAGACCTAACTGGACCTTGGTAGACTTTACTGTACCTTGGTAGACTTTACTGGACCTTGGTAGACTTTACTGTATCTTGGTAGACTTTACTGGACCTTGGTAGACTTTACTGTACCTTGCTAGACTTTACTGGACCTTGGTAGACTTTTCTGGACCTTGGTAGACCTAACTGGACCTTGGTAGACTTTACTGTACCTTGGTAGATATAACTGGACCTTGGTAGACCTAACTGGACCTTGGAAGACTTTTCTGTGCCTTGTTAGACCTAACTAAACCTTGGTAGACCTAACTGGACCTTGGTAGACTTTACTGTACCTTGGTAGACTTTACTGTACCTTGGAAGACTTTACTGGACCTTGGTAGACCTAACTGGACCTTGGTAGACTTTACTGTACCTTGGTAGACCTAACTGGACCTAGGTAGACTTTGCTGTACCTTGGTAGACTTTACTGTACCTTGGTAAACCTAACTGGACCTTGGTAGACTTTACTGTACCTTGGTAGACCTAACTGGACCTTGGTAGACTTTACTGTACCTTGGTAGACCTAACCGAACCTTGGTAGACCTAACTGGACCTTGGTAGACTTTACTGGACCTTGGAAGACTTTACTGGACCTTGGTAGACCTAACAGGACCTTGGTAGACTTTACTGGACCTTGGTAGACCTAACTGGAACTTGGTAGACTTCACTGGACCTTGGTAGACCTAACTGCACCTTGGTAGAATTTACTGTATCTTGGTAGACTTTACTGGACCTTGGTAGACCAAAATGGACCTTGGTAGACTTTACTGTATCTTGGTAGACCTAACTGGACCTTGGTAGACTTTACTGGACCTTGGTAGACCTAACTGAACCTTGGTAGACTTTACTGTACCTTCGTAGACTTTTCTGTACCTTGGTAGACTTTACTGTACCTTGTTAGACTTTACTGGACCTTGGTAGACTTTACTGTACCTTGGTAGACCTAACTGGACCTTGGTAGACTTTACTGTACCTTGGTAGACTTTGCTATACCTTGGTAGACTTTGCTGGACCATGGTAGACTTTGCTGGACCTTGGTAGACTTTGCTATAGCTTGGTAGACTTTGCTATACCTTGGTAGACTTTGCTAAACCTTGGCAGACTTTGCTATACCTTGGTAGACTTTGCTATACCTTGGTAGACTTTGCGGGACCTTGGTAGATTTTGCTGGACCTTGGTAGACTTTGCTATACCTTGGTAGACTTTGCTGGACCTTGGTAGACTTTGCTGTACCTTGGTAGACTTTGCTATACCTTGGTAGACTTTGCTGGACCTTGGTAGACTTTGCTGGACCTTGGTAGACTTTGCTATACCTTGGTAGACTTTGCTGGACATTGGTAGACTTTGCTGGACCTTGGTAGACTTTGCTATACCTTGGTAGACTTTGCTATACCTTGGTAGACTTTGCAATACCTTGGTAGACTTTGCTATACCTTGGTAGACTTTGCTGGACCTTAGTAGACTTTGCTATACCTTGGTAGACTTTGCTGGACCTTGGTAGACTTTGCTATACCTTGGTAGACTTTGCTATACTTTGGTAGACTTTGCTGGACCTTGGTAGACTTTGCTGGACCTTGGTAGACTTTGCTATACCTTGGTAGACTTTGCTATACCTTGGTAGACTTTGTAGGACCTTGGTAGACTTTGCTGGACCTTGGTAGACTTTGCTATACCTTGGTAGACTTTGCTGGATCTTGGTAGACTTTGCTATACCTTGGTAGACTTTGCAGGACCTTGGCAGACTTTGCTGGACCTTGGTAGACTTTGCTATACCTTTTTAGACTTTGCTATACCTTGGTAGACTTTGCTATACCTTGGTAGACTTTGCTGGACCTTGATAGACTTTGCTATACCTTGGTAGACTTTGTTATACCTTGGTAGACTTTGCTATACCTTGGTAGACTTTGCTATACCTTGGTAGACTTTGCTGGACCTTGGTAGACTTTGCTATACCTTGGTAGACTTTGCTGGACCTTGATAGACTTTGCTATACCTTGGTAGACTTTGCTATACCTTGGTAGACTTTGCTGGACCTTGGTAGACTTTGCTGGACCTTGGTAGACTTTGCTATACCTTGGTAGACTTTGCTATACCTTGGTAGACTTTGCTATACCTTGGTAGGCTTTGCTATACCTTGGTAGACTTTGCTATACCTTGGTAGACTTTGCTGTACTTTGGTAGACTTTGCTGTACCTTGGGAGACTTTGCTGAACCTTGGTAGACTTTGCTATACCTTGGTAGACTTTGCTATACCTTGGTAGACTTTGTAGGACCTTGGTAGACTTTGCTGGACTTTGGTAGACTTTGCTATACCTTAGTAGACTTTGCAGGACCTTGGTAGACTTTTCTGGACCTTGGTAGACTTTGCTATACCTTGGTAGACTTTGCTATACCTTGGTAGACTTTGCTATACCTTGGTAGACTTTGCTGGACCTTGGTAGACTTTGCTATACCTTTGTAGACTTTGTTATACCTTTGTAGACTTTGCTATACCTTGGTAGACTTTGCTATACCTTGGTAGACTTTGCTGGACCTTGGTAGACTTTGCTATACCTTGGTAGACTTTGCTATACCTTGGTAGACTTCGCTATACGTTGGTAGACTTTTCTGGACCTTGGTAGACTTTGCTATACCTTGGTAGACTTTGCTGGACCTTGGGAGACTTTGCTGGACCCTGGTAGACTTTGCTATACCTTGGTAGACTTTGCTATACCTTGGTAGACTTTGCTGGACCTTGGTAGACTTTGCTGGACCTTGGTAGACTTTGCTATACCTTGGTAGACTTTGCTATACCTTGGTAGACTTTGCTGGACCTTGGTAGACTTTGCTGGACCTTGGTAGACTTTGCTATACCTTGGTAGACTTTGCTATACCTTGGTAGACTTTGCTGGACCTTGGTAGACTTTGCTGGACCTTGGTAGACTTTGCTATACCTTGGTAGACTTTGCTATACCTTGGTAGACTTTGCTGGACCTTGGTAGACTTTGCTGGACCTTGGTAGACTTTGCTATACCTTGGTAGACTTTGCTATACCTTGGTAGACTTTGTTATACCTTGGTAGACTTTGCTGGACCTTGTTAGACTTTGCTATACCTTGGTAGACTTTGCTATACCTTGGTAGACTTTGCTATACCTTTGTAGACTTTGCTGGACCTTGGCAGACTTTGCTATACCTTGGTAGACTTTGCTGGACCTTGGTAGACTTTGCTAAACCTTGGAAGACTTTGCTGGACCTTGGTAGACTTAGCTGGACCTTGGTAGACTTTGCTATACCTTGGTAGACTTTGCTATACCTTGGTAGACTTTGCTTGACCTTGGTGGACTTTGCTATACCTTGGTAGACTTTGCTATACGTTAGTAGACTTTGCTATACCTTGGTAGACTTTGCTGGACGTTGGTAGACTTTGCTATACCTTGGTAGACTTTGCTATACCTTAGTAAACTTTGCTATACCTTGGTAGACTTTGCTATACCTTGGTAGGCTTTGCTATACCTTGGTAGACTTTGCTGGACCTTGGTAGACTTTGCTACACCTTGTTAGACTTTGCTATACCTTGGTAGACTTTGCTGGACCTTGGAAGACTTTGCTATACCTTGGTAGACTTTGTTGGACGTTGGTAGACTTTGCTGGACCTAGGTAGACTTTGCTATACCTTGGAAGACTTTGCTATACCTTGGTAGACTTTGCTATACCTTGGTAGACTTTGCTATACCTTGATAGACTTTGCTGTACCTTGGTTGACTTTGATGGACCTTGGTAGACTTTGCTATACCTTGGTAGACTTTGCTATACCTTGGTAGACTTTGCTGGACCTTGGTAGACTTTGCTATACCTTGGTAGACTTTGCTATACCTTGGTAGACTTTGCTATACCTTGGTAGACTTTGCTATACCTTGGTAGACTTTGCTGGACCTTGGTAGACTTTGCTGGACCTTGGTAGACTTTGCTATACCTTGGTAGACTTTGCTGGACCTTGGTAGACTTTGCTATACCTTGGTAGACTTTGCTATACCTTGGTAGACTTTGCTGGACCTTGGTAGACTTTGCTATACCTTGGTAGACTTTGCTGGACCTTGGTAGACTTTGCTATACCTTGGTAGACTTTGCTGGACCTTTGTAGACTTTGCTATACCTTGGTAGACTTTGCTGGACCTTGGTAAACTTTGCTATACCTTGGTAGACTTTGCTATACCTTGGTAGACTTTGCTGGACATTGGTAGACTTTGCTATACCTTGGTAGACTTTGCTGGACCTTGGTAGACTTTGCTATACCTTGGTAGACTTTGCTGGACCTTGGTAGACTTTGCTATACCTTGGTAGACTTTGCTGGACCTTTGTAGACTTTGCTGTACCTTGGTAGACTTTGCTGGACCATGGTAGACTTTGCTGGACCTTGGTAGACTTTGCTATAGCTTGGTAGACTTTGCTATACCTTGGTAGACTTTGCTATACCTTGGTAGACTTTGCTGGACCTTGGTAGACTTTGCTGGACCATGGTAGACTTTGCTGGACCTTGGTAGACTTTGCTATAGCTTGGTAGACTTTGCTGGACCTTGGTAGACTTTGCTATAGCTTGGTAGACTTTGCTGGACCTTGGTAGACTTTGCTGGACCTTGGTAGACTTTGCTATACCTTGGTAGACTTTGCTGGACCTTGGTAGACTTTGCTTTACCTTGGTAGACTTTGCTGGACCTTTGTAGACTTTGCTGTACCTTGGTAGACTTTGCTGGACCATGGTAGACTTTGCTGGACCTTGGTAGACTTTGCTATAGCTTGGTAGACTTTGCTATACCTTGGTAGACTTTGCTAAACCTTGGTAAACTTTGCTATACCTTGGTAGACTTTGCTATACCTTGGTAGACTTTGCTGGACCTTGATAGATTTTGCTGGACCTTGGTAGACTTTGCTATACCTTGGTAGACTTTGCTATACCTTGGTAGACTTTGCTGGACCTTGGTAGACTTTGCTGGACCTTGGTAGACTTTGCTGGACGTTGGTAGACTTTGCTATACCTTGGTAGACTTTGCTGGACCTTGGTAGACTTTGCTGGACCTTGGTAGACTTTGCTATACCTTGGTAGACTTTGCTGGACATTGGTAGACTTTGCTGGACCTTGGTAGACTTTGCTATACCTTGGTAGACTTTGCTATACCTTGGTAGACTTTGCAATACCTTGTTAGACTTTGCTATACCTTGGTAGACTTTGCTGGACCTTAGTAGACTTTGCTATACCTTGGTAGACTTTGCTGGACCTTGGTAGACTTTGCTATACCTTGGTAGACTTTGCTATACTTTGGTAGACTTTGCTGGACCTTGGTAGACTTTGCTGGACCTTGGTAGACTTTGCTATACCTTGGTAGACTTTGCTATACCTTGGTAGACTTTGCTATACCTTGGTAGACTTTGTAGAACCTTGGTAGACTTTGCTGGACCTTGGTAGACTTTGCTATACCTTGGTAGACTTTGCTGGATCTTGGTAGACTTTGCTATACCTTGGTAAACTTTGCAGGACCTTGGCAGACTTTGCTGGACCTTGGTAGACTTTGCTATACCTTTTTAGACTTTGCTATACCTTGGTAGACTTTGCTATACCTTGGTAGACTTTGCTGGACCTTGGTAGACTTTGCTATACCTTGGTAGACTTTGTTATACCTTGGTAGACTTTGCTATACCTTGTTAGACTTTGCTATACCTTGGTAGACTTTGCTGGACCTTGGTAGACTTTGCTATACCTTGGTAGACTTTGCTGGACCTTGATAGACTTTGCTATACCTTGGTAGACTTTGCTATACCTTGGTAGACTTTGCTGGACCTTGGTAGACTTTGCTGGACCTTGGTAGACTTTGCTATACCTTGGTAGACTTTGCTATACCTTGGTAGACTTTGCTATACCTTGGTAGACTTTGCTGGACCTTGGTATACTTTGCTATACCTTGGTAGACTTTGCTATACCTTGGTAGACTTTGCTATACCTTGGTAGACTTTTCTGGACCTTGGTAGACTTTGCTATTCCTTGGTAGACTTTGCTATACCTTGGTAGACTTTGCTGGACCTTGGGAGACTTTGCTGGGCCTTCGTAGGCTTTGCTATACCTTGGTAGACTTTGCTATACCTTGGTAGACTTTGCTGTACGTTGGTAGACTTTGCTGGACCTTGGGAGACTTTGCTGAACCTTGGTAGACTTTGCTATACCTTGGTAGACTTTGCTATACCTTGGTAGACTTTGTAGGACCTTGGTAGACTTTGCTGGACCTTGGTAGACTTTGCTTTACCTTGGTAGATTTTGCTGGATCTTGGTAGACTTTGCTATACCTTAGTAGACTTTGCAGGACCTTGGTAGACTTTTCTGGACCTTGGTAGACTTTGCTATACCTTGGTAGACTTTGCTATACCTTGGTAGACTTTGCTGGACCTTGGTAGACTTTGCTATACCTTGGTAGACTTTGTTATACCTTTGTAGACTTTGCTATACCTTGGAAGACTTTGCTATACCTTGGTAGACTTTGCTGGACCTTGGTAGACTTTGCTATACCTTGGTAGACTTTTCTGGACCTTGGTAGACTTTGCTATACCTTGGTAGACTTTGCTGGACCTTGGTAGACTTTGCTATACCTTGGTAGACTTTGCTATACCTTGGTAGACTTTGCTGGACCTTGTTTAGACTTTGCTATACCTTGGTAGACTTTGCTATACCTTAGTAGACTTTGCTATACCTTGGTAGACTTTGCTGGACCTTGGTAGACTTTGCTATACCTTGGTAGGCTTTGCTGGACCTTGGTAGACTTTGCTGGACCTTGGTAGACTTTGCTATACCTTGGTAGACTTTGCTATACCTTGGTAGACTTCGCTATACGTTGGTAGACTTTTCTGGACCTTGGTAGACTTTGCTATACCTTGGTAGACTTTGCTATACCTTGGTAGACTTTACTGGACCTTGGGAGACTTTGCTGGACCCTGGTAGACTTTGCTATACCTTGGTAGACTTTGCTATACCTTGGTAGACTTTGCTGTACTTTGGTAGACTTTGCTGGACCTTGGGAGACTTTGCTGAACCTTGGTAGACTTTGCTATACCTTGGTAGACTTTGCTATACCTTGGTGGACTTTGTAGGACCTTGGTAGACTTTGCTGGACCTTGGTAGACTTTGCTATACCTTGGTAGACTTTGCTATACCTTGGTAGACTTTGCTATACCTTAGTAGACTTTGAAGGACCTTGGTAGACTTTTCTGGACCTTGGTAGACTTTTCTGGACCTTGGTAGACTTTGCTATACCTTGGTAGACTTTGCTATACCTTGGTAGACTTTGCTATACCTTGGTAGACTTTGCTGGACCTTGGTAGACTTTGCTATACCTTGGTAGACTTTGTTATACCTTTGTAGACTTTGCTATACCTTGGTAGACTTTGCTATACCTTGGTAGACTTTGCTGGACCTTGGTAGACTTTGCTATACCTTGGTAGACTTTTCTGGACCTTGGTAGACTTTGCTATACCTTGGTAGACTTTGCTGGACCTTGGTAGACTTTGCTATACCTTGGTAGACTTTGCTGGACCTTGTTTAGACTTTGCTATACCTTGGTAGACTTTGCTATACCTTAGTAGACTTTGCTATACCTTGGTAGACTTTGCTGGACCTTGGTAGACTTTGCTATACCTTGGTAGGCTTTGCTGGACCTTGGTAGACTTTGCTGGACCTTGGTAGACTTTGCTATACCTTGGTAGACTTTGCTATACCTTGGTAGACTTCGCTATACGTTGGTAGACTTTTCTGGACCTTGGTAGACTTTGCTATACCTTGGTAGACTTTGCTATACCTTGGTAGACTTTACTGGACCTTGGGAGACTTTGCTGGACCCTGGTAGACTTTGCTATACCTTGGTAGACTTTGCTATACCTTGGTAGACTTTGCTGGACCTTGGTAGACTTTGCTGGACCTTGGTAGACTTTGCTATACCTTGGTAGACTTTGCTATACCTTGGTAGACTTTGCTGGACCTTGGTAGACTTTGCTGGACCTTGGTAGACTTTGCTATACCTTGGTAGACTTTGCTATACCTTGGTAGACTTTGCTATACCCTGGAAGACTTTGATGGACCTTGGAAGACTTTGCTATACCTTGGTAGACTTTGCTAAAGCTTGGTAGACTTTGCTGGACCTTGGTAGACTTTGCTATACCTTGGTAGACTTTGCTATACCTTGGTAGACTTTGCTGGACCTTGGTAGGCTTTGCTGGACCTTGGTAGACTTTGCTATACCTTGGTAGACTTTGCTATACCTTGGTAGACTTTGCTGGACCTTGGTAGACTTTGCTGGACCTTGGTAGACTTTGCTATACCTTGGTAGACTTTGCTATACCTTGGTAGACTTTGTTATACCTTGGTAGACTTTGCTGGACCTTGTTAGACTTTGCTATACCTTGGTAGACTTTGCTATACCTTGGTAGACTTTGCTATACCTTGGTAGACTTTGCTATACCTTGGTAGACTTTGCTATACCTTTGTAGACTTTGCTGGACCTTGGCAGACTTTGCTATACCTTGGTAGACTTTGCTGGACATTGGTAGACTTTGCTTTACCTTGGTAGACTTTGCTATACCTTGGAAGACTTTGCTGGACCTTGGTAGACTTAGCTGGACCTTGGTAGACTTTGCTATACCTTGGTAGACTTTGCTATACCTTGGTAGACTTTGCTGGACCTTGGTGGACTTTGCTATACCTTGGTAGACTTTGCTATACGTTGGTAGACTTTGCTATACCTTGGTAGACTTTGCTGGACGTTGGTAGACTTTGCTATACCTTGGAAGACTTTGCTATACCTTGGTAGACTTTGCTATACCTTGGTAGACTTTGCTGGACGTTGGTAGACTTTGCTGGACCTAGGTAGACTTTGCTATACCTTGGAAGACTTTGCTATACCTTGGTAGACTTTGCTATACCTTGGTAGACTTTGCTATACCTTGGTAGACTTTGCTGTACCTTGGTAGACTTTGCTGTACCTTGGTAGACTTTACTGTACCTTGGTAGACTTTGCTATACCTTGGTAGACTTTGCTGGACCTTGGTAGACCTAACTGGACCTTGGTAGACTTTACTTTACCTTGGTAGACGTTACTGGACCTTGGTAGACCTAACTGGACCTTGGTAGACTTTACTGTACCTTGGTAGACTTTACTGTACCTTGGTAGACCTAACTGGACCTTGGTAGACTTTACTGTACCTTGGTAGACTTTACTGTACCTTGGTAGACCTAACTGGACCTTGGTAGACTTCATTGTACCTTGGTACACCTAACTGGACCTTGGTAGACTTTACTATACCTTGGTAGACCTAACTGGACCTTGGTAGACTTTACTGTACCTTGGTAAGCTTTACTGTACCTTGGTAGACCTAACTGGACCTTGGTAGACTTTACTGGACCTTGGTAGACTTTACTGGACCTTCGTAGACTTTACTGTACCTTGGTAATCCTAACTGGACCTTGGTAGACTTTGCTATACCTTGGCAGACTTTGCTATACCTTGGTAGACTTTGCTGGACATTGGTAGACTTTGCTTTACCTTGGTAGACTTTGCTATACCTTGGAAGACTTTGCTGGACCTTGGTAGACTTAGCTGGACCTTGGTAGACTTTGCTATACCTTGGTAGACTTTGCTATACCTTGGTAGACTTTGCTGGACCTTGGTGGACTTTGCTATACCTTGGTAGACTTTGCTATACGTTGGTAGACTTTGCTATACCTTGGTAGACTTTGCTGGACGTTGGTAGACTTTGCTATACCTTGGAAGACTTTGCTATACCTTGGTAGACTTTGCTATACCTTGGTAGACTTTGCTGGACGTTGGTAGACTTTGCTGGACCTAGGTAGACTTTGCTATACCTTGGAAGACTTTGCTATACCTTGGTAGACTTTGCTATACCTTGGTAGACTTTGCTATACCTTGGTAGACTTTGCTGTACCTTGGTAGACTTTGCTGTACCTTGGTAGACTTTACTGTACCTTGGTAGACTTTGCTATACCTTGGTAGACTTTGCTGGACCTTGGTAGACCTAACTGGACCTTGGTAGACTTTACTTTACCTTGGTAGACGTTACTGGACCTTGGTAGACCTAACTGGACCTTGGTAGACTTTACTGTACCTTGGTAGACTTTACTGTACCTTGGTAGACCTAACTGGACCTTGGTAGACTTTACTGTACCTTGGTAGACTTTACTGTACCTTGGTAGACCTAACTGGACCTTGGTAGACTTCATTGTACCTTGGTACACCTAACTGGACCTTGGTAGACTTTACTATACCTTGGTAGACCTAACTGGACCTTGGTAGACTTTACTGTACCTTGGTAAGCTTTACTGTACCTTGGTAGACCTAACTGGACCTTGGTAGACTTTACTGGACCTTCGTAGACTTTACTGTACCTTGGTAATCCTAACTGGACCTTGGTAGACTTTGCTATACCTTGGTAGACTTTGCTGGACCTTGGTGGACTTTGCTATACCTTGGTAGACTTTGCTATACGTTGGTAGACTTTGCTATACCTTGGTAGACTTTGCTGGACGTTGGTAGACTTTGCTATACCTTGGAAGACTTTGCTATACCTTGGTAGACTTTGCTATACCTTGGTAGACTTTGCTGGACGTTGGTAGACTTTGCTGGACCTAGGTAGACTTTGCTATACCTTGGAAGACTTTGCTATACCTTGGTAGACTTTGCTATACCTTGGTAGACTTTGCTATACCTTGGTAGACTTTGCTGTACCTTGGTAGACTTTGCTGTACCTTGGTAGACTTTACTGTACCTTGGTAGACTTTGCTATACCTTGGTAGACTTTGCTGGACCTTGGTAGACCTAACTGGACCTTGGTAGACTTTACTTTACCTTGGTAGACGTTACTGGACCTTGGTAGACCTAACTGGACCTTGGTAGACTTTACTGTACCTTGGTAGACTTTACTGTACCTTGGTAGACCTAACTGGACCTTGGTAGACTTTACTGTACCTTGGTAGACTTTACTGTACCTTGGTAGACCTAACTGGACCTTGGTAGACTTCATTGTACCTTGGTACACCTAACTGGACCTTGGTAGACTTTACTATACCTTGGTAGACCTAACTGGACCTTGGTAGACTTTACTGTACCTTGGTAAGCTTTACTGTACCTTGGTAGACCTAACTGGACCTTGGTAGACTTTACTGGACCTTGGTAGACTTTACTGGACCTTCGTAGACTTTACTGTACCTTGGTAATCCTAACTGGACCTTGGTAGACTTTACTGTACCTTGGTAGACCTAACTGGACCTTGGTAGACTTTACTGGACCTTGGAAGACTTTACTGTACCTTGGTAGACCTAACTGGACCTTGGTAGACCTAACAGGACCTTGGTAGACTTTACTGTACCTTGGCAGACTTTACTGGACCTTGGTAGACTTTACTATACCTTGGTAGACTTTACTGTACCTTGGTAGACTTTACTGTACCTTGGTAGACCTAACTGGACCTTGGTAGACTTTACTATACCTTGGTAGACTTTACTGTACCTTGGTAGACTTTACTGTACCTTGGTAGACCTAACTGGACCTTGGTAGACTTTACTGTACCTTGGTACACCTAACTGGACCTTGGTAGACTATACTGTACCTTGGTAGACCTAACTGGACCTTGGTAGACTTTACTGTACCTTGGTAGACTTTACTGTACCTTGGTAGACTTTACTGTACCTTGGTAGACTTTACTGGACCTTGGTCGACCTAACTGGACCTTGGCAGTCTTTACTGTACCTTGGTAGACTTTACTGTACCTTGGTAGACCTAACTGGACCTTGGTAGACTTTACTGTACCTTGGTAGACTTTACTGTACCTTGGTAGACCTAACTGGACCTTGGTAGACTTCACTGTACCTTGGTACACCTAACTGGACCTTGGTAGACTTTACTGTACCTTGGTAGACCTAACTAGACCTTGGTAGACTTTACTGTACCTTGGTAGACTTTACTGTACCTTGGTAGACTTTACTGTACCTTGGTAGACTTTACTGTACCTTGGTAGACCTAACTGGACCTTGGTAGACTTTACTGGACCTTGGTAGACTTTACTGTACCTTGGTAGACCTAACTGGACCTTGGTAGACTTTACTGTACCTTGGTAGACCTAACTGGACCTTGGTAGACCTAACTGGACCTTGGTAGACTTTGCTGTACCTTGGCAGACTTTACTGGACCTTGGTAGACCTAACTGGACCTTGGTAGACTTTGCTGTACCTTGGTAGACTTTACTGTACCTTGGTAGACCTAACTGGACCTTGGTAGACTTTACTGTACCTTGGTAGACTTTACTGTACCTTGGTAGACCTAACTGGACCTTGGTAGACTTTACTGGACCTTGGTACACCTAACTGGACCTTGGTAGACTTTACTGTACCTTGGTAGACCTAACTGGACCTTGGTAGACTTTACTGTACCTTGGTAGACTTTACTGTACCTTGGTAGACTTTACTGTACCTTGTTAGACTTTACTTTACCTTGGTAGACCTAACTGGACCTTGGTAGACTTTACTGGACTTTGGTAGACTTTACTGTACCTTGGTAGACCTAACTGGACCTTGGTAGACTTTACTGTACCTTGGTAGACCTAACTGGACCTTGGTAGACTTTACTGGACCTTGGTAGACTTTACTGGACCTTGGTAGACCTAACTGGACCTTGGTAGACTTTACTGTACCTTGGTAGACCTAACTGGACCTTGGGAGACTTTACTGGACCTTGGAAGACTTTACTGTACCTTGGTAGACTTTACTGTACCTTGGTAGACCTAACTGGACCTTGGTAGACTTTACTGTACATTGTTAGACTTTACTGGACCTTGGTAGACTTTACTGTACCTTGGTAGACCTAACTGGACCTTGGTAGACTTTACTGTACCTTGGTAGACCTAACTGGACCTTGGTAGACTTTACTGTATCTTGGTAGACTTTACTGGACCTTGGTAGACTTTACTGTACCTTGGTAGACCTAACTGGACCTTGGTAGACTTTACTGTACCTTGGTAGACTTTACTGGACCTTGGTAGACTTTACTGTATCTTGGTAGACTTTACTGGACCTTGGTAGACTTTACTGTACCTTGCTAGACTTTACTGGACCTTGGTAGACTTTTCTGGACCTTGGTAGACCTAACTGGACCTTGGTAGACTTTACTGTACCTTGGTAGATATAACTGGACCTTGGTAGACCTAACTGGACCTTGGAAGACTTTTCTGTGCCTTGTTAGACCTAACTAAACCTTGGTAGACCTAACTGGACCTTGGTAGACTTTACTGTACCTTGGTAGACTTTACTGTACCTTGGAAGACTTTACTGGACCTTGGTAGACCTAACTGGACCTTGGTAGACTTTACTGTACCTTGGTAGACCTAACTGGACCTAGGTAGACTTTACTGTACCTTGGTAGACTTTACTGTACCTTGGTAGACCTAACTGGACCTTGGTAGACTTTACTGTACCTTGGTAGACCTAACTGGACCTTGGTAGACTTTACTGTACCTTGGTAGACCTAACTGGACCTTGGTAGACCTAACTGGACCTTGGTAGACTTTACTGGACCTTGGAAGACTTTACTGGACCTTGGTAGACCTAACTGGACCTTGGTAGACTTTACTGGACCTTGGTAGACCTAACTGGAACTTGGTAGACTTCACTGGACCTTGGTAGACCTAACTGCACCTTGGTAGAATTTACTGTATCTTGGTAGACTTTACTGGACCTTGGTAAACCAAAATGGACCTTGGTAGACTTTACTGTATCTTGGTAGACCTAACTGGACCTTGGTAGACTTTACTGGACCTTGGTAGACCTAACTGGACCTTGGTAGACTTTACTGTACCTTGGTAGACTTTTCTGTACCTTGGTAGACTTTACTGTACCTTGTTAGACTTTACTGGACCTTGGTAGACTTTACTGTACCTTGGTAGACCTAACTGGACCTTGGTAGACTTTACTGTACCTTGTTGGACTTTACTGGACCTTGGTAGACTTTGCTGTACCTTGGTAGACCTAACTGGACCTTGGTAGACTTTACTGTACCTTGGTAGACCTAACTGGACCTTAGTAGACTTTACTGTATCTTGGTAGACTTTACTGGACCTTGGTAGACTTTACTGTACCTTGGTAGACCTATCTGGACCTTGGTAGACTTTACTGTACCTTGGTAGACTTTACTGGACCTTGGTAGACTTTACTGTATCTTGGTAGACTTTACTGGACCTTGGTAGACTTTACTGTACCTTGCTAGACTTTACTGGACCTTGCTAGACTTTTCTGGACCTTGGTAGACCTAACTGGACCTTGGTAGACTTTACTGTGCCTTGGTAGACTTTACTGGACCTTGGTAGACTTTACTGTACCTTGGTAGACCTAACTGGACCTAGGTAGACTTTAATGTATCTTGGTAGACTTTACTGGACATTGGTAGACTTTACTGTACCTTGGTAGACTTTACTGGACCTTAGTAGACCTAACTGGACCTTGATAGACTTTTCTGTACCTTGGTAGACTTTACTGGACCTTGGTAGACCTAACTGGACCTTGGTAGACTTTACTGTACTTTGGTAGACTTTATTGTACCTTGGTAGACTTTACTGTACCTTGGTAGACCTAACTGGACCTTGGAAGACTTTAGTGGACCTTGGTAAACCTAACTGGACCTTGCTAGACTTTACTGTTCCTTGGTAGACTTTAATGTACCTTGGCATACTTTACTGTACCTTGGTAGACTTTACTGTACCTTGGTAGACTTTACTGGACCTTGGTAGACCTAACTGGAACTTGGTAGACTTTACTGGACCTTGGTAGACTTTTCTGGACCTTGGTAGACCTAACTGGACCTTGGTAGACTTTACTGTACCTTGGTAGATATAACTGGACCTTGGTAGACCTAACTGGACCTTGGAAGACTTTTCTGTGCCTTGTTAGACCTAACTAAACCTTGGTAGACCTAACTGGACCTTGGTAGACTTTACTGTACCTTGGTAGACTTTACTGTACCTTGGAAGACTTTACTGGACCTTGGTAGACCTAACTGGACCTTGGTAGACTTTACTGTACCTTGGTAGACCTAACTGGACCTAGGTAGACTTTACTGTACCTTGGTAGACTTTACTGTACCTTGGTAGACCTAACTGGACCTTGGTAGACTTTACTGTACCTTGGTAGACCTAACTGGACCTTGGTAGACTTTACTGTACCTTGGTAGACCTAACTGGACCTTGGTAGACCTAACTGGACCTTGGTAGACTTTACTGGACCTTGGAAGACTTTACTGGACCTTGGTAGACCTAACTGGACCTTGGTAGACTTTACTGGACCTTGGTAGACCTAACTGGAACTTGGTAGACTTCACTGGACCTTGGTAGACCTAACTGCACCTTGGTAGAATTTACTGTATCTTGGTAGACTTTACTGGACCTTGGTAAACCAAAATGGACCTTGGTAGACTTTACTGTATCTTGGTAGACCTAACTGGACCTTGGTAGACTTTACTGGACCTTGGTAGACCTAACTGGACCTTGGTAGACTTTACTGTACCTTGGTAGACTTTTCTGTACCTTGGTAGACTTTACTGTACCTTGTTAGACTTTACTGGACCTTGGTAGACTTTACTGTACCTTGGTAGACCTAACTGGACCTTGGTAGACTTTACTGTACCTTGTTGGACTTTACTGGACCTTGGTAGACTTTGCTGTACCTTGGTAGACCTAACTGGACCTTGGTAGACTT
This sequence comes from Trichomycterus rosablanca, assembly GCF_030014385.1. Lineage (NCBI taxonomy): Eukaryota > Metazoa > Chordata > Actinopteri > Siluriformes > Trichomycteridae > Trichomycterus > Trichomycterus rosablanca. The sequence goes on along the minus strand of NC_085989.1, from coordinate 23,831,898 downwards.
TACTGTACCTTGGTAGACCTAACTGGACCTTAGTAGACTTTACTGTATCTTGGTAGACTTTACTGGACCTTGGTAGACTTTACTGTACCTTGGTAGACCTATCTGGACCTTGGTAGACTTTACTGTACCTTGGTAGACTTTACTGGACCTTGGTAGACTTTACTGTATCTTGGTAGACTTTACTGGACCTTGGTAGACTTTACTGTACCTTGCTAGACTTTACTGGACCTTGCTAGACTTTTCTGGACCTTGGTAGACCTAACTGGACCTTGGTAGACTTTACTGTGCCTTGGTAGACTTTACTGGACCTTGGTAGACTTTACTGTACCTTGGTAGACCTATCTGGACCTAGGTAGACTTTAATGTATCTTGGTAGACTTTTCTGGACATTGGTAGACTTTACTGTACCTTGGTAGACTTTACTGGACCTTAGTAGACCTAACTGGACCTTGATAGACTTTTCTGTACCTTGGTAGACTTTACTGGACCTTGGTAGACCTAACTGGACCTTGGTAGACTTTACTGTACTTTGATAGACTTTATTGTACCTTGGTAGACTTTACTGTACCTTGGTAGACCTAACTGGACCTTGGAAGACTTTACTGGACCTTGGTAAACCTAACTGGACCTTGCTAGACTTTACTGTTCCTTGGTAGACTTTAATGTACCTTGGCATACTTTACTGTACCTTGGTAGACTTTACTGTACCTTGGTAGACTTTACTGGACCTTGGTAGACCTAACTGGAACTTAGAAGACCTAACTGGACCTTGGTAGACTTTACTGTTCCTTGGTAGACTTCAGTGTACCTTGGTAGACTTCAGTGTACCTTGGTAGACTCTGCCGGACCTTGGTAGACTTTGCCGGACCTTGGTAGACTTTGCTATACCTTGGTAGACTTTGCTATACCTTGGTAGACTTTGCTGGACATTGGTAGATTTTGCTGGACCTTGGTAGACTTTGCTGTACCTTGGTAGACTTTGCTATACCTTGGTAGACTTTGCTATACCTTGGTAGAATTTGCTGGACCTTGGTAGATTTTGCTGGACCTTGGTAGACTTTGCTATACCTTGGTAGATTTTGCTATACCTTGGTAGACTTTGCTATACCTTGGTAGACTTTGCTGGACCTTGGTAGACTTTGCTATACCTTGGTAGACTTTGCTATACCTTTGTAGACTTTGCTATACCTTGGTAGATTTTGCTGGACCTTGGTAGATTTTGCTATACCTTGGTAGACTTTGCTGGACCTTGGTAGACTTTACTATACCTTGGTAGACTTTGCTGGACCTTGGTAGACTTTGCTATACCTTGGTAGACTTTTCTATACCTTGGTAGACTTTGCTGGACCTTGGTAGACTTTGCTGGACCATGGTAGACTTTGCTATACCTTGGTAGACTTTGCTGGACCTTGGTAGACTTTGCTATACCTTGGTAGACTTTGCTGGACCTTGGTAGACTTTGCTATACCTTGGTAGACTTTGCTGGACCTTGGTAGACTTTGATATACCTTGGTAGACTTTGCTGGACCTTGGTAGACCTAACTGGACCTTGGTAGACTTTACTGTACCTTGGTAGACTTTACTGGACCTTGGTAGACCTAACTGGACCTTGGTAGACTTTACTGGACCTTGGTAGACTTTACTGTACCTTGGTAGACCTAACTGGACCTTGGTAGACTTTACTGTACCTTGGTAGACTTTACTGTACCTTGGTAGACCTAACTGGACCTTGGTAGACTTCACTGTACCTTGGTACACCTAACTGGACCTTGGTAGACTTTACTGTACCTTGGTAGACCTAACTGGACCTTGGTAGACTTTACTGTACCTTGGTAGACTTTACTGTACCTTGGTAGACTTTACTGTACCTTGGTAGACCTAACTGGACCTTGGTAGACTTTACTGTACCTTGGTAATCCTAACTGGACCTTGGTAGACTTTACTGTACCTTGGTAGACCTAACTGGACCTTGGTAGACTTTACTGGACCTTGGTAGACTTTACTGTACCTTGGTAAACCTAACTGGACCTTGGTAGACTTTACTATACCTTGGTAGACCTAACTGGACCTTGGTAGACTTTACTGTACCTTGGCAGACTTTACTGGACCTTGGTAGACCTAACTGGACCTTGGTAGACTTTACTGTACCTTGGTAGGATTAACTGGACCTTGGTAGACTTTACTGTACCTTGGTAGACTTTACTGTACCTTGGTAGACCTAACTGGACCTTGGTAGACTTTACTGTACCTTGGTAGACCTAATTGGACCTTGGTAGACTTTACTGTACCTTGTTAGACTTTACTGTACCTTGTTAGACTTTACTGGACCTTGGTAGACTTTACTGTACCTTGGTAGACCTAACTGGACCTTGGTAGACTTTACTGTACCTTGTTGGACTTTACTGGACCTTGGTAGACTTTGCTGTACCTTGGTAGACCTAACTGGACCTTGGTAGACTTTACTGTACCTTGGTAGACCTAACTGGACCTTAGTAGACTTTACTGTATCTTGGTAGACTTTACTGGACCTTGGTAGACTTTACTGTACCTTGGTAGACCTATCTGGACCTTGGTAGACTTTACTGTACCTTGGTAGACTTTACTGGACCTTGGTAGACTTTACTGTATCTTGGTAGACTTTACTGGACCTTGGTAGACTTTACTGTACCTTGCTAGACTTTACTGGACCTTGCTAGACTTTTCTGGACCTTGGTAGACCTAACTGGACCTTGGTAGACTTTACTGTGCCTTGGTAGACTTTACTGGACCTTGGTAGACTTTACTGTACCTTGGTAGACCTAACTGGACCTAGGTAGACTTTAATATATCTTGGTAGACTTTACTGGACATTGGTAGACTTTACTGTACCTTGGTAGACTTTACTGGACCTTAGTAGACCTAACTGGACCTTGATAGACTTTTCTGTACCTTGGTAGACTTTACTGGACCTTGGTAGACCTAACTGGACCTTGGTAGACTTTACTGTACTTTGGTAGACTTTATTGTACCTTGGTAGACTTTACTGTACCTTGGTAGACCTAACTGGACCTTGGAAGACTTTACTGGACCTTGGTAAACCTAACTGGACCTTGCTAGACTTTACTGTTCCTTGGTAGACTTTAATGTACCTTGGCATACTTTACTGTACCTTGGTAGACTTTACTGTACCTTGGTAGACTTTACTGGACCTTGGTAGACCTAACTGGAACTTGGAAGACCTAACTGGACCTTGGTAGACTTTACTGTTCCTTGGTAGACTTCAGTGTACCTTGGTAGACTTCAGTGTACCTTGGTAGACTCTGCCGGACCTTGGTAGACTTTGCCGGACCTTGGTAGACTTTGCTATACCTTGGTAGACTTTGCTATACCTTGGTAGACTTTGCTGGACATTGGTAGATTTTGCTGGACCTTGGTAGACTTTGCTGTACCTTGGTAGACTTTTCTATACCTTGGTAGACTTTGCTATACCTTGGTAGAATTTGCTGGACCTTGGTAGATTTTGCTGGACCTTGGTAGACTTTGCTATACCTTGGTAGATTTTGCTATACCTTGGTAGACTTTGCTATACCTTGGTAGACTTTGCTGGACCTTGGTAGACTTTGCTATACCTTGGTAGACTTTGCTATACCTTTGTAGACTTTGCTATACCTTGGTAGATTTTGCTGGACCTTGGTAGATTTTGCTATACCTTGGTAGACTTTGCTGGACCTTGGTAGACTTTACTATACCTTGGTAGACTTTGCTGGACCTTGGTAGACTTTGCTATACCTTGGTAGACTTTTCTATACCTTGGTAGACTTTGCTGGACCTTGGTAGACTTTGCTATACCTTGGTAGACTTTGCTGGACCATGGTAGACTTTGCTATACCTTGGTAGACTTTGCTGGACCTTGGTAGACTTTGCTATACCTTGGTAGACTTTGCTGGACCTTGGTAGACTTTGCTATACCTTGGTAGACTTTGCTGGACCTTGGTAGACTTTGATATACCTTGGTAGATTTTGCTGGACCTTGGTAGACCTAACTGGACCTTGGTAGACTTTACTGTACCTTGGTAGACTTTACTGGACCTTGGTAGACCTAACTGGACCTTGGTAGACTTTACTGGACCTTGGTAGACTTTACTGTACCTTGGTAGACCTAACTGGACCTTGGTAGACTTTACTGTACCTTGGTAGACTTTACTGTACCTTGGTAGACCTAACTGGACCTTGGTAGACTTCACTGTACCTTGGTACACCTAACTGGACCTTGGTAGACTTTACTGTACCTTGGTAGACCTAACTGGACCTTGGTAGACTTTACTGTACCTTGGTAGACTTTACTGTACCTTGGTAGACTTTACTGTACCTTGGTAGACCTAACTGGACCTTGGTAGACTTTACTGTACCTTGGTAATCCTAACTGGACCTTGGTAGACTTTACTGTACCTTGGTAGACCTAACTGGACCTTGGTAGACTTTACTGGACCTTGGTAGACTTTACTGTACCTTGGTAAACCTAACTGGACCTTGGTAGACTTTACTGTACCTTGGTAGACCTAACTGGACCTTGGTAGACTTTACTATACCTTGGTAGACCTAACTGGACCTTGGTAGACTTTACTGTACCTTGGCAGACTTTACTGGACCTTGGTAGACCTAACTGGACCTTGGTAGACTTTACTGTACCTTGGTAGGATTAACTGGACCTTGGTAGACTTTACTGTACCTTGGTAGACTTTACTGTACCTTGGTAGACCTAACTGGACCTTGGTAGACTTTACTGTACCTTGGTAGACCTAATTGGACCTTGGTAGACTTTACTGTACCTTGGTACACCTAACTGGACCTTGGTAGACTTTGCTGTACCTTGGTAGACCTAACTGGACCTTGGTAGACTTTACTGTACCTTGGTAGACTTTACTGTATCTTGGTAGACTTTACTGGACCTTGGTAGACCTAACTGGACCTTGGTAGACTTTACTGTACCTTGGTAGACTTTACTGTACCTTGGTAGACCTAACTGGACCTTGGTAGACTTTACTGTACCTTGGTAGACTTTACTGTACCTTGGTAGACCTAACTGGACCTTGGTAGACTTCACTGTACCTTGGCACACCTAACTGGACCTTGGTAGACTTTACTGTACCTTGGTAGACCTAACTAGACCTTGGTAGACTTTACTGTACCTTGGCAGACTTTATTGGACCTTGGTAGACCTAACTGGACCTTGGTAGACTTTACTGTACCTTGGTAGACTTTACTGGACCTTGGTAGACTTTACTGTACCTTGGTAAACTTTACTGTACCTTGGTAGACCTAACTGGACCTTGGTAGACTTTACTGTACCTTGGTACACCTAACTGGACCTTGGTAGACTTTACTGTACCTTGGTAGACCTAACTGGACCTTGGTAGACTTTACTGGACTTTGGTAGACTTTACTGTACCTTGGTAGACCAAATTGGACCTTGGTAGACTTTACTGTACCTTGGTAGACCTAACTGGACCTTGGTAGACTTTACTGGACCTTGGTAGACTTTACTGGACCTTGGTAGACCTAACTGGACCTTGGTAGACTTTACTGTACCATGGTAGACCTAACTGGACCTTGGTAGACTTTACTGGAACTTGGAAGACTTTACTGTACCTTGGTAGACTTTACTGTACCTTGGTAGACCTAACTGGACCTTGGTAGACTTTACTGTACATTGTTAGACTTTACTGGACCTTGGTAGACTTTACTGTACCTTGGTAGTCCTAACTGGACCTTGGTAGACTTTACTGTACCTTGGTAGACCTAACAGGACCTTGGTAGACTTTACTGTATCTTGGTAGACTTTACTGGACCTTGGTAGACTTTACTGTACATTGGTAGACCTACCTGGACCTTGGTAGACTTTACTGTACCTTGGTAGACTTTACTGGACCTTGGTAGACTTTACTGTATCTTGGTAGACTTTACTGTATCTTGGTAGACTTTACTGGACTTTGGTAGACTTTACTGTACCTTGCTAGACTTTACTGTACCTTGGTAGACCTAACTGGACCTTGGTAGACTTTACTGTATCTTGGTAGACTTTACTGGACCTTGGTAGACTTTACTGTACATTGGTAGACCTAACTGGACCTTGGTAGACTTTATTGTACCTTGGTAGACTTTACTGGACCTTGGTAGACTTTACTGTATCTTGGTAGACTTTACTGTATCTTGGTAGACTTTACTGGACCTTGGTAGACTTTACTGTACCTTGCTAGACTTTACTGGACCTTGGTAGACTTTTCTGGACCTTGGTAGACCTAACTGGACCTTGGTAGACTTTACTGTACCTTGGTAGATATTACTGTACCTTGGTAGACCTAACTGGACCTTGGTAGACTTTACTGTACCTTGGTAGACTTTACTGTACCTTGGAAGACTTTACTGGACCTTGCTAGACCTAGCTGGACCTTGGTAGACTTTACTGTACCTTGGTAGACCTAACTGGACCTAGGTAGACTTTACTGTACCTTGGTAGACTTTACTGTACCTTGGTAGACCTAACTGGACCTTGGTAGACTTTACTGTACCTTGGTAGACCTAACTGGACCTTGGTAGACTTTACTGTACCTTGGTAGACCTAACTGGACCTTGGTAGACCTAACTGGACCTTGGTAGACTTTACTGGACCTTGGTAGACTTTACTGGACCTTGGTAGACCTAACTGGACCTTGGTAGACTTTACTGGACCTTGGTAGACCTAACTGGAACTTGGTAGACTTTACTGGACCTTGGTAGACCTAACTGGACCTTGGTAGACTTTACTGTATTTTGGTAGACTTTACTGGACCTTGGTAGACCAAAATGGACCTTGGTAGACTTTACTGTATCTTGGTAGACCTAACTGGACCTTGGTAGACTTTACTGGACCTTGGTAGACCTAACTGGACCTTGGTAGACTTTACTGGACCTTGGTAGACTTTTCTGTACCTTGGTAGACTTTACTGTACCTTGTTAGACTTTACTGGACCTTGGTAGACTTTACTGTACCTTGGTAGACCTAACTGGACCTTGGTAGACTTTACTGTACCTTGTTAGACTTTACTGGACTTTGGTAGACTTTACTGTACCTTGGTAGACCTATCTGGACCTTGGTAGACTTTACTGTACCTTGGTAGACTTTACTGGACCTTGGTAGACTTTACTGTATCTTGGTAGACTTTACTGGACCTTTGTAGACTTTACTGTACCTTGCTAGACTTTACTGGACCTTGGTAGACTTTTCTGGACCTTGGTAGACCTAACTGGACCTTGGTAGACTTTACTGTACCATGGTAGATATTACTGGACCTTGGTAGACCTAACTGGACCTTGGAAGACTTTACTGTGCCTTGGTAGACTTTACTGGACCTTGGTAGACTTTACTGTACCTTGGAAGACCTAACTGGACCTAGGTAGACTTTAATGTATCTTGGTAGACTTTACTGGACCTTGGTAGACTTTACTGTACTTTGGTAGACTTTACTGGACCTTAGTAGACCTAACTGGACCTTGATAGACTTTTCTGTACCTTGGTAGACTTTACTGGACCTTGGTAGACCTAACTGGACCTTGGTAGACTTTACTGTACCTTGGTAGACTTTATTGTACCTTGGTAGACTTTACTGTACCTTGGTAGATCTAATTGGACCTTGGAAGACTTTACTGGACCTTGGTAAACCTAACTGGACCTTGATAGACTTTACTGTACCTTGGTAGACTTTATTGTACCTTGGTAGACTTTACTGGACCTTGGTAGACCTAACTGGACCTTGGTAGACTTTACTGGACCTTGGTAGACCTAACTGGACCTTGGTAGACTTTACTGTACCTTGGTAGACCTAACTGGACCTTGGTAGACTTTACTGGACCTTGGTAGACTTTACTGTACCTTGGTAGACTTTATTGTACCTTGGTAGACTTTACTGTACCTTGGTAGACCTAACTGGACCTTGCTAGACTTTACTGTACCTTGGTAGACTTTACTGGACCTTGGTAGACTTAACTGGACCTTGGTAGACTTTACTGTACCTTGGTAGACTTTATTGTACCTTGGTAGACTTTACTGTACCTTGGTAGACCTAACTGGACCTTGATAGACTTTACTGTACCTTGGTAGACCTAACTGGACCTTGCTAGACTTTACTGTTCCTTAGTAGACTTTAATGTACCTTGGCAGACTTTACTGTACCTTGGTAGACTTTACTGTACCTTGGTAGACTTTACTGGACCTTTGTAGACCTAACTGGACCTTGGAAGACCTAACTGGACCTTGGTAGACCTAACTGGACCTTGGTAGACTTTACTGTTCCTTGGTAGACTTTAATGTAGCTTGGTAGACTTTACTGTACCTTGGTAGACTTTTCTGTACCTTGCTAGACTTTACTGGACCTTGGTAGACCTAACTGGACCTTGGTAGACCTAACTGGACCTTGGTAGACTTTACTGTACCTTGGTAGACTTTATTGTACCTTGGAAGACTTTACTGGACCTTGGTAGACCTAACTGTACCTTGGAAGACTTTATTGTACCTTGGTAGACTTTACTGTACCTTGGTAGACCTAACTGGACATTGGTAGACTTTACTGTACCTTGGTAGACTTTACTGGACCTTGGTAGACTTTACTGTACCTTGGTAGACCTAACTGGACCTTGGTAGACTTAAATGTACTTTGGTAGACTTTACTGGACCTTACTAGACCTAACTGGACCTTGGTAGACTTTGCTGGACCTTGGTAGACCTAACTGGACCTTGGTAGACTTTACTGTACCTTGCTAGACTTTACTGGACCTTGGTAGACTTTTCTGGACCTTGGTAGACCTAACTGGACCTTGGTAGACTTTACTGTACCTTGGTAGATATTACTGGACCTTGGTAGACCTAACTACACCTTGGAAGACTTTACTGTGTCTTGGTAGACTTTACTGTACCTTGGTAGACCTAACTGTACCTTGGTAGACTTTACTGTACCTTGGTAGACTTTACTGTACCTTGGTAGACTTTACTGGACCTTGATAGACCTAACTGGACCTTGGTAGACTTTACTGGACCTTGGTAGACCTAACTGGACCTTGGTAAACTTTACTGTACCTTGGTAGACTTTACTGGACCTTGTTAGACCTAACTGGACCTTGGTAGACTTTACTGTACCTTGCTAGACTTAACTGGAGATTGGAAGACTTTACTGAACCTTGGTAGACCTAACTGGACCTTGGTGGACTTTACTGTACCTTGGTAGACCTAACTGGACCTTGGCAGACTTTACTGTACCTTGGTAGACTTTACTGTACCTTGGTAGACTTTACTGTACCTTGGTAGACTTTACTGGACCTTGGTAGACCTAACTGGACCTTGGTAGACTTTACTGGACCTTGGTAGACCTAACTGGACCTTGGTAGACTTTACTGTACCTTGGTAGACTTTACTGGACCTTGGTAGACCTAACTGGACCATGGTAGACTTTACTGTACCTTGCTAGACTTAACTGGAGATTGGAAGACTTTACTGAACCTTGGTAGACCTAACTGGACCTTGGTAGACTTTACTGGACCTTGGTAGACCTAACTGGACCTTGGCAGACTTTACTGTACCTTGGTAGACCTAACAGGACCTTGGTAGACTTTACTGTACATTGGTAGACCTAACAGGACCATGGTAGACTTTACTGGACCTTGGTAGACCTAACTGGACCTTGGTAGACTTTACTGGACCTTGGTAGACCTAATTGGACCTTGGTAGACTTTACTGGACCTTGGTAGACTTTACTGGACCTTGGTAGACTTTACTGTACCTTGTCAGACTTTACTGTATCTTGGTAGACTTTACTGTACCTTGGTAGACCTAACAGGACCTTGGTAAACTTTACTGTATCTTGGTAGACTTTCATGGACCTTTGTAGACCTAACTGGACCTTGGTAGACTTTACTGTACCTTAGTAGACCTAACTGGACCTTGGTAAACTTTACTGGACCTTGGTAGACCTAACTGGACCTTGGTAGACTTTTCTATACGTTGGTAGACTTTACTGGACCTTGGTAGACCTAACTGGACCTTGGTACACTTTACTGTACCTTGGTAGACTTTTCTGGAACTTGGTAGACCTAACTGGACCTTGGTAGACTTTTCTGTACGTTGGTAGACTTTACTGGACCTTAGTAGACCTAACTGGACCTTGGTAGACTTTTCTGGACCTTAGTAGACCTAACTGGACCTTGGTAGACTTTTCTGTACGTTGGTAGACTTTACTGGACCTTAGTAGACCTAACTGGACCTTGGTAGACTTTTCTGGACCTTGGTAGACTTTACTGTACCTTGGTAGACTTTAATGGACCTTGGAAGACCTAACTAGACCTTGGTAGACTTTACTGGACCTTGGTAGACCTAACTGGACCTTTGTAGACTTTACTGTACCTTGCTAGACTTAACTGGACCTTGGTAGACTTTACTGTACCTTGGTAGACTTAACTGGACCTTGGTAGACTTTACTGGACCTTGGTAGACCTAACTGGACCTTGGTAGACTTTACTGTACCTTGGTAGACTTTACTGTACCTTGGTAGACTTTACTGGACCTTGGTAGACTTTACTGGACCTTGGTAGATTTTACTGTACCTTGGTAGACTTTAATGTACCTTGGTAGACTTTACTGTACCTTGTTAGACTTTACTGGACCTTGGTAGACTTTACTGTGCCTTGGTAGAGTTTACTGTACCTTGGTAGACTTTACTGGACCTTGGTAGACTTTACTGTACCTTGGTAGACTTTAATGTACCTTGGCAGACTTTACTGGACCTTGGTTGACTATACTGGACCTTGGTAGACTTTACTGGACCTTGGTAGACCTAAATCGACCTTGGTAGACTTTACTGGACCTTGGTAGACCTAACTGGACCTTGGTAAACCTAACTGGACCTTGTTAGACCTAACTGGACCTTGGTAGACTTTACTGTACCTTGGTAGACTTTACTGGACCTTGGTAGACTTTAATGTACTTTGGTAGACCTAACTTGACCTTGGAAGACTTTACTGGACCTTGGAAGACCTAACTGGACCTTGGAAGACTTTACTGGACCTTGGTGGACTTTACTGTACCTTGGTAGACTTTAATGTACCTTGGTAGACCTAACTGGACCTTGGAAGACTTTACTGTACCTTGGTAGACTTTACTGGACCTTGGTAGACCTAACTGGACCTTAGTAGACTTTACTGTACCTTGGTAGACTTTACTGGACCTTGGTGGACCTAACTGGACCTTGGAAGACTTTACTGGACCTTGGTAGACCTAACTGGACCTTGGTAGACTTTACTGGACCTTGGTAGACCTAACTGGACCTTGCTAGACTTTACTGTACCTTGGTAGACTTTACTGGACCTTGGTAGACCTAACTGGACCTAGGTGGACTTTACTGTACCTTGGTAGACTTTACTGTACCTTGGTAGACTTCACTGGATCTTGGTAGACTTTACTGTATCTTGGTAGACTTTACTGGATCTTGGTAGACCTAACTGGACCTTGGTAGACTTTACTGTACCTTGGTAGACCTAACTGGACCTTGGTAGACTTTACTGTACCTTGGTAGACCTAACTGGACCTTGGTAGACTTTAATGTACCTTGGTAGACCTAACTGGACCTTGGTAGACTTTACTGGACCTTGGTAGACCTAACTGAACCCTGGTAAACTTTGATGTAAGTTGGTAGACTTTACTGGACCTTGGTAGACTTTCCTGGACCTTGGTAGACTTTACTGTACCTTGGTGGACCTAACTGTACCTTGGAAGACTTTACTGGACCTTGGTAGACTTTACTGTACCTTGGTAGACTTTACTGTACCTTGGTGGACCTAACTGTACCTTGGAAGACTTTACTGGACCTTGGTAGACTTTACTGTACCTTGGTAGACTTTACTGTACCTTGGTAGACTTTACTGGACCTTGGAAGACCTAACTGGACATTGGTAGACTTTACTGTAACTTGGTAGACTTTACTGGACCTTGGTAGACCTAACTGGACCTTGGAAGACCTAACTGGACATTGGTAGACTTTACTGGTTTTTGGTATACTGTTCTGTACCTTGGTAGACCCAACTGTACCTTGGTAGACTTTACTGTACCTTGGTAGACCTAACTGGACCTTTGTAGACTTTACTGTACCTTGGTAGACTTTCCTGGACCTTGTTAGACTTTATTGTACCTTGGTAGACCTAACTGGACCTTGGAAGACTTTACTGTACCTTGGAAGACTTTACTGGACCTTGGTAGACCTAACTGGACCTTGGAAGACTTTACTGTACCTTGGTAGACTTTACTGGACCTTGGTAGACCTAACTGGACCTTGGTAGACTTTACTGTACCTTGGTAGACTTTACTGGACCTTGGTGGACCTAACTGGACCTTGGAAGACTTTACTGGACCTTGGTAGACCTAACTGGACCTTGGTAGACTTTACTGGACCTTGGTAGACCTAACTGGACCTTGCTAGACTTTACTGTACCTTGGTAGACTTTACTGGACCTTGGTAGACCTAACTGGACCTAGGTGGACTTTACTGTACCTTGGTAGACTTTACTGTACCTTGGTAGACTTCACTGGATCTTGGTAGACTTTACTGTACCTTGGTAGACTTTACTGGATCTTGGTAGACCTAACTGGACCTTGGTAGACTTTACTGTACCTTGGTAGACCTAACTGGACCTTGGTAGACTTTACTGTACCTTGGTAGACCTAACTGGACCTTGGTAGACTTTAATGTACCTTGGTAGACCTAACTGGACCTTGGTAGACTTTACTGGACCTTGGTAGACCTAACTGAACCCTGGTAAACTTTGATGTAAGTTGGTAGACTTTACTGGACCTTGGTAGACTTTCCTGGACCTTGGTAGACTTTACTGTACCTTGGTGGACCTAACTGTACCTTGGAAGACTTTACTGGACCTTGGTAGACTTTACTGTACCTTGGTAGACTTTACTGGACCTTGGAAGACCTAACTGGACATTGGTAGACTTTACTGTAACTTGGTAGACTTTACTGGACCTTGGTAGACCTAACTGGACCTTGGAAGACCTAACTGGACATTGGTAGACTTTACTGGTTCTTGGTAGACTGTACTGTACCTTGGTAGACCCAACTGGACCTTGGTAGACTTTACTGTACCTTGGTAGACCTAACTGGACCTTTGTAGACTTTACTGTACCTTGGTAGACTTTCCTGGACCTTGTTAGACTTTACTGTACCTTGGTAGACCTAACTGGACCTTGGAAGACTTTACTGTACCTTGGAAGACTTTACTGGACCTTGGTAGACCTAACTGGACCTTGGAAGACTTTACTGTACCTTGGTAGACTTTACTGTACCTTGGAAGACTTTACTGTACCTTGGTAGACCTAACTGGACCTTGGTAGACTTTACTGTACCTTGGTAGACCTAACTGTACCTTGGTAGACTTTACTGGACCTTGGTAGACTTTACTGGACCTTGGTCGACCTAACTGGACCTTGGAAGACTTTACTGGACCTTGGTAGACTTTACTGTACCTTGGAAGACTTTACTGTACCTTGGTAGACCTTACTGGACCTTGGTAGACTTTACTGTACCTTGGTAGACCTAACTGTACCTTGGTAGACTTTACTGGACCTTGGTAGACTTTACTGGACCTTGGTCGACCTAACTGGACCTTGGTAGACTTTACTGTACCTTGGTAGACTTTACTGGACCTTGGAAGACTTTACTGTACCTTGGTAGACTTTACTGTACATTGGTAGACCTAACTGTACCTTGGTAGACTTTACTGGACCTTGGTAGACTTTACTGGACCTTGGTCGACCTAACTGGATCTTGGAAGACTTTACTGTACCTTGGTAGACTTTACTGTACCTTGGAAGACTTTACTGTACCTTGGTAGACCTAACTGGACCTTGGTAGACTTTACTGTACCTTGGTAGACCTAACTGTACCTTGGTAGACTTTACTGGACCTTGGTCGACTTTACTGAACCTTGGTCGACCTAACTGGACCTTGGTAGACTTTACTGGACCTTGGTAGACTTTACTGGACCTTGGAAGACTTTACTGTACCTTGGTAGACTTTACTGGACCTTGGAAGATTTTACTGTACCTTGGTGGACTTTACTGTACCTTGGTAGACTTTACTGGACCTTGGTAGACCTAACTGGACCTTGGTGAACTTTACTGTACCTTGGTAGACTTTACTGTACCTTGGTAGACTTTACTGGATCTTGGTAGACTTTACTGTACCTTGGTAGACTTTACTGGATCTTGGTAGACCTAACTGGACCTTGGTAGACTTTACTGTACCTTGGTAGACCTAACTGGACCTTGGTAGACTTTACTGTACCTTGGTAGACCTAACTGGACCTTGGTAGACTTTACTGTACCTTGGTAGACCTAACTGGACCTTGGTAGACTTTAATGTACCTTGGTAGACCTAACTGGACCTTGGTAGACTTTACTGGACCTTGGTAGACCTAACTGGACCCTGGTAAACTTTACTGTACCTTGGTAAGACTTCCAAACACCAGGACTATCAGTTGACATCTAAATCCTAAATTTTCGATGATATTAACTAGTGTTTGGTACTTTATCATTTTTGAAGTATAGGACTCCTCCAGATACAAATCAAATGCACATGAAATTTCATATAGTACCACCCTCTTCTGACTCTGGGAAATACAAACAATATCTGGTGTATTGGCAATTCCTAAAAAGGTCCCAGACGTCGCATTAAACCACTCAGGTCTAATTATAGAGTGCTTAAAGATTAATTGATTCTTTACATATGGAAGCTGAGCTGTTATCAGGTCCACAAGTCTATCATGTCGTGCAGTGTACAGACCTTTAAGAGAACTACAACCGTTCAGAATGTGTGCTACAGACTCCAGCTGCTGAGTGGAGCCATGCAGCAGACAGAAAGGTAAATGAATGGATGGATACCACAGTGAGAGGTTGTATTTAGTTGGCAGAATCTGTAAGCGTGCTTTCACACAGAATATAAGAACCTCCTTACCGATTACAGCATTTCTAAATATTGTGTGTGATACTGAATGATCAGCAGATGCCAGTTTGGTTAGCTTTCCCTGAAGCTTCAGACTAGACCAATATTGCTGCTGCTTTGCTCTTTGAGCCTCCAGCAGCATTTTTCTTGATGTTTTACACTGCAGTTGGTAGGATGTTCCGTCAACGTCAACACAAGCCTCAACAACAACTGACGGATCCCTCACCACCACTTCCGAAACATTTATAGATTCCTGACTTAATGTTGTCCATTTTAATTCTGTATTCGTTCTCCTACATAGATCATTCAGATCTGGCCAATCAGATGAAACGCCAAATCCCTGAGCCTGTACATCCAATTTCCCATTATCCTTTCTTCTAAATCCTAAGAAATTATCCTCACCAGACGATGCTAGTGGGATTTTTCGTCGTCTAAAGTCCAAAAATAGTGAAGCTCTCGCCATTTCCCGCACAAATTTATCATCACTATTCAGCATGTTAATAAGATGTGATTGTCGGGTGGCAGTATATAACCAAGTGCAATTTGGAACACCCAAGCCCCCATCTTTTCGGCTTTGAAATATAAAGCACCTGGTTGACCGTGTGTTTAAATTAAGCCACTTTCTTACGACTTGCACAATCTTAGCATCCATTTCTTGAAGAACATTTTGAGGTAAATGAACATTAGCAAACAAATGCTGAATTTTAGCCACTACAATTTCTCTTATTGCTTCTAACTTCATCACAATTGGGAGAGGAGAAGTATCAATCATCTCCAATCTAAAATTTAACTGGTTTATCATTTGTTCCACCTGCTGACTCCAATCTCCTGCTATATTAAATTTGTGGCCCAGGTAGCTATAAGTCTCATGTCTGTTATAAACTCTAACTGGCTGGTCAAGAATTGAAAAGATAGGAGGCTTGTCCGTCTTAGATTTATACCAACGATTTCCTCCACTTCTCCTTTCATAAAAAACTGTACACTTAGTATGCTTTACCTCTAGACCAGACCATCTTAGAAATATATCAGTACGTGAAAGCATGTTCTTAATTACAGTTTCATCTCTAGATGCAAGTACAACATCATCAGCATAACCTTGAACAGGGTTAGGAGATAGAACATGAGATGGTACATACATACATAACCACTTAATCCAGTAATTAATAGCCAGGATAAAATTTACAGCACTCCAGGGACACCCTGTTTTAATTCCTATTCCCAAGGGTATAGGTTTTGTAATGTCTTTACCACAAATAACCTGCAGGAAGGAATCAGTATATACATCTTTCACTATGTCTACAAAAACTTTAGGGAGGTGTATTTCTTCCAATGCATTAAGCATGATGTTATGTGGCAATGTCCCAAATGCATCTCTAAAGTCCAGAAAGACTGTAAACAGCTTAGAGGATTCATGTTTGAAGTCATCAATGCCAGTCTTTAAGCAGAAAACATGCTCATTCATTCCTTGGCGCTCAATATAGGCTTTTTGTTTGCTTGACAGTATTCCTGTATCAACAAGCCAAGGGAGTATTCTACAGAGCAAACATTTCATAAAGACTTTATACACGGTTGGTAAAAGAGAAATGTCCCTCCATGTTGATGGATCCTCTGGTATATTGTCTTTTTTTGGAATCCTATAGACTAATGCACCTTTCCATGATGTGGGCACTTTGCCGTTGCACAGACAGGTGTTAAAAATATTTGCCAAAACTGAAGCAGTTTGTTGTTTTGTAGCTTTCAGATTTTCATATGTAACTCCATCGGCACCACTGGCTTTATTATTAGGTAAACTCATAATCACCTTCTCAATTTCATAAGGAGCAAATTGTGATGTTAATGGTAAATAATCTGGATCATTTACTTTTATTTCATCGCTCCAAGGTGGCA